>NC_043709.1:85232868-85236962 GCF_006229205.1 Suricata suricatta
AGGACATCCAGATGGCCTACAGGCACATGAAACGATGCTCAACATCACTCATCATCAGGGAGACACAAATCAAAACCACACTGATATACCACCTCACGCCAGTCAGAGTGGCTAAAATGAACAAATCAAGAGACTATAGATGCTGGCAAGGGTGTGGAGAGACAGGCACCCTCCTACACTGTTAGTGGGAATGTAAACTGGTGCAGCCGCTCTGGAAAACAGTGTGGAGGTTCCTCAAAAAACTATCCATAGAACTCCCTTATGACCCAGAAATAGCACTGCTAGGGATTTACCAAAGAGATACAGAAACACTGATGCATAGGAGCACATGTACCCCAATGTTCATAGCAACAATGTCAACAATAGCCAAAACAAGGAAAAAGCCTAAATGTCCATCTCCTGATAAGTGGATCAAGAAGATGTGGTATATATACACAATGGAGTACTACATGGCAATGAGAAAGAATGAAATCTGGCCATTTGTAGGAAAGTGGATGGACCTTGAGGGTGTCATGCTAAGCGAAATAAGTCAGGCAGAGAAGGACAGAAACCATATGTTTGTGCTCATAGGTCTAACAGGAAAACAGGAGAAACCTAATGGAGGACCAGGGGGAGGGGAAGAGGGAAAAAGAGTTGGGGAGAGAGAGGGATGCAAAACTTGAGAGACTATTGAATGCTGAAAATTAACTGAGTGTTGAAGGGGAAGGGGGATGGGGGAAAAGAGGTGATGGTGATGGTGGAGGGCACTTATGGGGAAGAGCACTGGGTGTTGTATGTAAACCAATTTGACAATAAACTATTTAAAAAAAATAAAACACTCACTTGTAACTTCCCATTAATTTTTCATAAGAAGTTCTTCATAACACTGTATGAATACACCAGATATATTTTCTTAATGAACAAACCCTACATGTGGTTCTTTCTTTCACCTTCTCCACTGCTGTTATTCAAATGACCTCCTCCTCAAGGGGAGCAAGGTTTTGAGTGAACAATTCACAGCAATGCCCCAGAAATGAGTAGTGGAGAACAGAGGTCATGTGGCCCCTGTTTCTCTCCCTACTTAGGCTTTGGTTTTGAGAGGATTTCAGGAAATGTCAGAGGTTTTTTAAAGACATAGATCAAGTCAAAATGGAAAAGTCTTCTCTGTAAATTATCAAAAGTTGTTCTTGGTTTATGGGTCAGAACTTATGCCTAAAAATCCCTCTGGACTCCTTATTTTCCATCCACAAATTTCAATGTTGTGAATGTACCAACAAACACACAAGATAGATTAAGAGGGTCAGTTCCTAACTCATGGAATCTTTGTATACTATGAATGTAGTTGACGTGTCCCTCAGCCACTCCTAGGCCTCAAACCCTTCAGTGCTTCCCCACTGCCCTTCCTTCATAGTTCTTCCTTCCTTCATAATCTGACCTGTGCTGATTCCTCCAGCCTCATCTCCTGCCCAGTTCCTGCTCCAACTATAAAATCCTACACTCGCCCTGTTCTCCTTCCTAATGCCCTACTGCTCCCCTCAGTAAGCTAACTCCCACCTCTCCTTCAGTTCCCAGGTCAGATGTTACATCTCCAGGAAGCCTCCCCTGACCCTTAAGCTGCCCTTCCTATGTGATCTCATAAGCATCTGGTCTTACTGCAGGTACCATTTATCCTAAGGTATCAAACTTCTAGGTCAGCTGCCTGTCTCTTTATACTGTGAATTAGGTGCTCAATAAAATATTGTGGAGCAAATACACAAACTGAAAGAGAAACCTGAAAGAGTACATAATCAGAATTCATATTTACTTGAGGTTGGCATATGAACTTTGTAGCCAAGCAATCTTTATAAACCGGATTCAGGTAAAGATATAAATGGTATTATCTTCCTATGGAAGGCATGCAAAATAAAAATTATGACAGGAAAATTAACTGTGATAAAACACTGACTGCAGATCATTCATTGCAGGTGTAAGCCACACAGAGTCATAAAGAATTCTTTGCCTTTGAGGATGTTTGTTTTAAAAATATCAGGCTGCCTTGGGTTCCAGCCACCAACCACCCACATTCAGGTAATCCCTATTTTTTTTTAAAGCATCATGTTCAGGCCCTATAATCTAGGTGGAATGAACTAAAGCGGATGTTCTCACTTTGGGGAACAGAGGGAGGCATAAATGCAGACACCAGGGAACATTTTCAAACTTCATATCCTCTCTCTCTAGAGATTCTCATCCATTAGTCCCATACTTCCTTTGACTAATCTATACCACCCAAGTGACAAGAAATTGTCCTCAGTTTCTTTTATTTGTCTGCTTATTTTATTTTATTTTTTAATAGTTTATTGTCGAATTGGTTTCCATATAACACCCAGTGCTCTTCCCCACAAGTGCCTTCCTCCATTACCACCACCTCTTTTCCCCCTCCCTCTCCCCCTTCAACCCTAGGTTCATTTTCAGTATTCAATAGTCTCTAAGGTTTTGCGTCCCTCTCTCTCCCCAACTCTCTTTCCCCCTTCCCCTCCCCCTGGTCCTCCATTAGGTTTCTCCTGTTAGACTTATGAGTGAAAACATATGGTATCTGTCCTTCTCTGCCTGACTTATTTTGCTTAGCATGACACCCTCAGTTTCAAAGGGAAGAGATTCTAAATCTTCCTTCACAGGAATGCAGCACAGTTTAGTATTAGTAGTTAGGAGTAAAGGCTTTGCAGGTAGACTCAAATCACAACTCAACCTCTTACCAGGTGACTCTGTAGAAATTAGTTTACCTTTTTCTGATTTAGTTTCCACAACAGTTAGATGGGAGTGAAAGTAAATACCTCATAGGGTAATTGTGAGGAGTGAGTAAAATGATGCCCATAAAGTACTTAGCTCAGTGCCTAGCATATAATATGTACTTAGTATAATCTACCTAATACTTAATATTGAAATTTGATCCAGAGTTCCCAAACATATAAAATTAACTAGTCTTTATAAATGTCCAGCCTCAAAATCATCCACTACAACTCAAGCCTGTTAGCTAACCATCATTAGCCAATACAAACAGTTTTATTCCATATAATTTGCCTTGAAACCCTAAGGACTCTCATTAGACACACTCATACATGCTGGTGCTAAACACTTGGAGGTCCTAGGCAGACTGAGTTAGACAAGGCATCAAAAAATGTAAGGCTCAAATACAATACTACTGCAACAATGACTACAACCTCTACTACTATTATCTTTTCCTATGGATGCCTTATCTTATTTCTGGAAGAGGCAGTGCTGGGTACTATAGGGGCTAATGGCAATGAACATTATGTCAAAAATTTTGAATGTGAGCCCTGAATCTTCTGCTTGACTATATAAATGGCTAATTTGTTAACTGTTTATAAACCTCAGCTTCCTCATCCACAAGGAACCTTACTTGACTTCTCTTATAGGATCAACAGAAGAATTTAATGAGGAAATACAAATTATCATGCATTGCTGGTGGGAGTGTAACTGGGGCCACCATCCTGAAGTACATACAATCTTAGTGGAATTAAGATGAAAATGCACACAACCTTCCACCCTGCAATCCCTCTCCAAGGTATACACCACAGGGAAAGTCTCTCCTGAGTCCATAAGGAGGCTCATATAAGCATGTTCACCATAGGACTGTTTGTGGTAGCAGGAGGTTGGGGCTATGCCAGTGTCTGTTACTAGGGGAATATATAAGTAAATGCTATATGTGGATAATGAAATATTACACAGCAGTCAGAAATAATACAGTAGATTTATAGAGAGTAACTTAGGTAAATCTAAAAAAGTAGATTTATAGAGAGCAATGTTAAGTAGAAAAAGTAAAAGCAGGATGAGACATATAGCAAAATGGCATTTATGAACATTCATAAAACATCCATAAAACATTGTATATTTGTCAAGAATTCACATATACCTATTAAAAATATCATGAGATTTCTCTGCTCAAAAATCTTCCACTAGGTTCTTTTTTTTAAATAGTTCATTGTCAAATTGGTTTCCATACAACACCCAGTGCTCTTCCCCACAAGTGCCCTCCACCATCACCATCACCTCTCCCCCCCCCCTTTCCTTTCAACCCTCAGTTTATTTTCAGCATTCAATAGTCTCTCAAGTTTTGC
>NC_043709.1:85237062-85256440 GCF_006229205.1 Suricata suricatta
GGAGTAAACCTAACCAAGGATGTAAAAGACCTATATGATGAAAACTGTGGAAAACTTATGAAACAAATTGAAGAAGACACCAAGAAATGGAAAAACATTCCCTGTTCATGGATCGGAAGAATAAACATTGTGAAAATGTCATTATTACCCAAAGCAATCTACACATTCAATGCAATCCCCATCAAAATTGCACCAACATTCTTCTCAAAGCTAGAACAAACTATCCTCAAATTCGTATGGAACCACAAAAGACCCCCAATAGCCAAAGTTATATTGAAGAAGAAAACCAAAACGGGAGGCATCACAATCCCAGACTTTTGACTCTACTACAAAGTTGTCATCATCAAGACAGTATGGTATTGGTACAAAAACAGGCACATAGACCAATGGAATAGAATAGAGAACCCAGAAGTGGGCCCACAAATGTATGGCCAATTAATTTTTGACAAAGTAGGAAAGAGTATGTGATGGAAAAAAGACTGCCTCTTTAGCAGGTGGTGCTGGGAGAACTGGACAGCAACATGCAGAAGAATGAAACTAGACCACTTTCTTACACCATACACAAAAAGTGAGTGTTTTAATACAAGCTCACAGAGCAGAACAGATCCTCAGGCTGCTAGGAGCACCATCTGTGCAGGGTGTTTATAGAAAGTTTTGTGGCCAGTGAGGAGACTGTCTGCAGAAGTGAGCTCTCCTTCTTTCCTGGAACCCAGAGAGAGAGGAGACAGAAGGCATTGTTTTGGTTGTGAGCTACTGAGCTAGTTGACTTATTTCTTTTCTCCCTGTCCATCACACTCTTATAACTGTGGACATAAAAATTGTAGTGATTTTTTGTCTGGTTGCTTTGGGCGAGGTTCATTGAATGTCAGAATTCACAAAATGGCCTTTCTGACTTCTTAGTAATGAACCCTTGATTGGCTGCTGCACCATTTCACTAGTGTCTCCTCACCAGACTGCCCAGTTCTCTAGTTTTTGTAGAGGGTTATGAATGCACTGCCTCTTTCTCTCTTTCTCTCTTCTCACAGTGCCCCCTATGGGACTAGGTGGGTAAAGGAAAGGTTTGGACTGTACATTCTTCACCATCAGTACAACAGAATGAGGAGAAAGGGGGACAAAGTGATCTCTGACTTTGGCTATATGATTTCGGAGCCACTCTTTTTAAGGCCTGTAGACCAATATTTGTATTTTAGGCCAATATTTGTATTTTAAACTCATGATA
The DNA here is from genome assembly GCF_006229205.1 of Suricata suricatta. Classification (NCBI taxonomy): domain Eukaryota; kingdom Metazoa; phylum Chordata; class Mammalia; order Carnivora; family Herpestidae; genus Suricata; species Suricata suricatta. The sequence goes on from NC_043709.1 coordinate 85,238,282, forward strand.
TTTAAAACATGGTTGTGCGATTGCAATGACACATTCCATTCTGTGAATTAATGTCATAAAGCACACTGCACTGTCACTACTACACATGTACCCCATATGTAGATTTTTGCACAAAAAATTCAGCCCTTATGTATTATAGCTTAATTAGTACATGAAGCTACATGAGTCTGATGAACCCACATGGAATATGTCACATGGTGCTTAAAAAAGTAGAATGTTGGGAGAGATTTTGTCACTTTTTCTGGGTGTAAAGCTGGGTTGCTTTTTCTATGATATCTTTTGGTGTCAGTTTCTGTGGTATTTGGCCTGAAACAAGTGACATACAACTTCTGAGCTTTTGTGCATGGGTCGAATAATGAGTTCAGTAAATATTTATTGTTTATTATGTCTTAGGCATTATGGAGGGATAGTACAAAGCAGAAGAAATACGAAGCAGCAGCTTTGAAGCATGAGCAAAGGAATTCTGCAGCCCCAATACAACTTGGCTTAACTCAACTACCCAAACCTAATCTGAGACTCTTGGCTCCCTGGGCTTGCTACAGTTCTCTGATCCTGGAATCCCCTTTAGCTCTAGCTAGAATGCTGTGTCAAGCGCTTCACAGATTTGGTCAAAATCTGGTATGCAGACATAAGGTGTGCAGCCACTGGCAACTGGAACTGACTCTGCCAGAAGCCTGAACACTCTGGATTTAGTGGTCATGAGTGTGGACCACACAGTGGGTACAGGTGTGTATGTCCTGGCAGGTGAGGTGGCTAGAGATAAAGCAGGACCATCCATTGTGATCTGCTTTTTGGTGGTTGGCTTATATTCTGTGTTGGCTGTTCTGTGCTATGCAGAGTTGAGTGTTCAGCTTCTTCATTCTGTTTCTGCATATCGCTATAGCTATGTCACTATAGGTTAAAGCTGGGCTTTCATCACTGGCTGGAATCTCATCCTCCTTGTTGTTGCTGGTACAGCCATTGTGACCTGGGCTATTGACAACCTTTCTAGGAAATGGATACCTCAGACTGCATGAGAGCATCTCACCTCATGTTCCCCATTTCTTTGCAGAAATGCCAGGCTTCCTTGTTGTGGGCCTTATATTGTTGTTCATGGAGTTGCTGACTAACAACTTTAGGCAGCTTCTCCTGGCTACCAAAGTGATCACACTGGTGTTCACATGGATGCCACTTTTGGTTCTCAGATTTGTCATCATCTCTGGCTTCATTAAGTGGGGCATGTGCAACTGGAAGCTCACAGAAGAGGAATATGTAATGGCTGGATTCAATGACACTTCTAGCTTGGGCTCTCTGGACTCTGGAGGATTTGTGCCTTTTGGCTTTGAGTGCATTCTTCGTGGAACAGCTCCTGTTTCTATGCTATTAAAGGTACTAGTGTTATTATTATCAGAGTCAATAAAGCCCAGAACCCCAGCATTCCATCCCCATGGGCATTGATTTCATTGTTCGTCTGCTTTTTGGTGTACTTTGGTGTCTTTTCAGCTCTTACGTTTATGGTACATTACTAAAAGCTTCAACCTGGGCTTGCCTGAGGCATTTCTCCATATTGGCTAGGGCCCTGCCTACTATGTTGTAGCTTTGGGATTCCTCTGTAGTCTTTTGGCCAACATCTTGGGCTTTATGTTCTCTATACATCAAGTGATATACATGATGGCACAGGATGGCCTTCTGTTCCCTGTCCTTACCTGGATGCAAAACTGCAAAACGGCACATACACGTCCATCATGACCATTCTGATATTTGTTATTATTTCAGAAATCATGTCATTCTTCTTTGGACTCACTGATCTCTTGGGTCTCATATCAGTTGGGGCCCTGCAATGAATCCAGCCGTTACATATTCCTCTTCTGTGAGCTTCCAGTTGCACATGCCCCCCTTAATGAAGCCAGAGATGATGACAAATCTGAGAATCAAAAGTGTCATCAATGTGAACACCAGTGTGATCACTTTGGTAGCCAGGAGAAGCTACCTTAAGTAGTTAGTCAGCAACTCCATTCTGGGTTTTTGTGTCCTCTCATCAGGTATCAGCCTGAGAGCAGGAATGGGGGAATGAAACAGAGGTGCTGGAAAAGAGTGTATCTGCAACAGAGAACCTGACTTTACAGGGAGTACTTTTTCCAGGCAGCTCTACCCCCACTCCACTCTCTGGCGGGGTTGTCTATGTTTGTTCCTCACTGCTTGCTCTGCTGCTCACTCTTCTTTTCCTGGTGCTGACCCAGCGACCAGTTCTGCTTTCTAGAGACAAAATGTGTGGATTACAGTGGTTGTTCTTTCTGGTGCTCATCACTGGGATTACTGGGGTCATCTGGAGATAGCCACAGAGTCCCAGCCCCCTTCACTTTAAGGTCTCTTAAGGTTTCTGCCCTGCCTCTCCTCCCACTACTGAGCATCTTTATGAATGTTTGCCTTATGATGATGCAGATGACAGCTGGAACCTGGGCCCAGCTTGGTGTCTGGATGCTGACTGGGTTTGCTGTCCCACTTTGGCTATGGGATCCAGCACAGCCTGGTGATTAACCCCACTTAAGTAAGACAAAACTGTGTACCTTGAACTCATTAGTGCCAGTACATATTTGGCTTGACATCATCACAACTGAATGCAGGTGGTCCCTCTGCACAATGACTGAGAGTACCCTTGAAGGAATACACTGGAAGCTGGGCCTCCCATGGGATGTTGGTGAGGGAGCACTAATAGAGCTCCATATTTATTGTGGAGTGAAGGATGTGTCTTTTCCCTCTCTCTCTTTTTTTTTTCCTTGTATACTTTTTAATCATATCTGTAGCTGCTTACTGCCTTTGAAACAATTATAATTACAATAAACCAGACAAACTGTTTTTGTTTTCTTTGGGTAAATACTCAGTAGTGGAATTATTGGATCATATGGTAGTTCTGTTTTTAATTTTTTGAGAAGCTTGCATAGTGTGTGCAGAAATTTCTATTCCCATTGATAATGCATGGGCTTCATTTTTCTCTACATCCTCTCCTGCCCTTGTTATTTTTCTGTCTTTGTGAGGTTAGCCATTCTAACAGTGTGAAATAATACCTCATTGTAGTTTTAACTTGCATTTCCCTGATGATTACTGATACTGAACATCTTTTAATGTATTCTTCTGCATATCTTCTTTGGAAAAACATTTATTCAGGTCTTCCACCCATTTTTAATTGGATTTTATTTGGTGTTGAGTTGTATAAGTTCTTATATATTTGGATATTAATCCCTTATTGGATATATCATTTGCAAATATCTTCTCACTTTCAGTAGATTGACGTTTTGCTTTGTTGATGGTTTCCTTTGTTGTGCAAAAGCTTCTTATTTGCAGTAATTAAAAAAATATATGCACCCCTGTATTTATTGCAGCATTCTATACAATTGTCTATGTGTGGAAGCAACTAAGGATCCATCAACAGATGAATGGATAGAGAAAATGAGGTATATATACAAGTAGATCATTAATTAGCCCTTGAAAAAAATGAAATCTTGCCATTTATAACAACATGGATAGACCTAAAGGGTATAGTGCTATTTGAAATAGGTCAGAGAAAGACAAATATCATATGATTTTATTCATATTAGGGATTTAGGAGATAAAAGAAATGAACAAACAAAGAAAAAAGAGACAAACAAAAAACCCAGACTCTTAAATACAAGGAACAAACTGGTGATTGCCAAAGAGGAGATGTGCGGGGGGGGGGGGGGGGGGGGGGGGGGGGGGGGGAGGCAGGGTGAAATAGATACCAAGAGTAAAGAGTACACTTCTTTGGATGACCATTGAGAAATGTGTAGAATTGCTGAATCATATTGTACACCTGAGAGTGATATAACAACTTTGTATGTTAATTATGCAGCAATAAAAGAAGAAAGGAAACTAACAAAAAAACAAACAAAAAGATGATCTATGGCCCTTAAGCTAAGGAGCTAGCTGTAACACAAGGTAGAAAGTGTTGTTATAGGTAATATACAAATAAAGTATCTTGGGAATTCAGAGTTGAGGATGAGCATTTGTGGATGGATCAGTAGTGAGGGTTGACTGATAAAATCAGAGAAGACTTTGTAGAGGAATGGCATTTAGGTTAGTTCTCTACAGGAACAGATAAGATTTTGCCACACATGGGCAGCAGCGGGGGGTTGTAGGCAGAGAGAACAACATTAGGGAAAGTAGAACACATTGTGCATGTTGTGTAGTATGAGCCTTGTCTGAGTGAGGATGTATTGGAGCCAGAGCTTTCATCTGAACACGAAGCACTTTGGTTTTGCACCCACTACCTATGCTGAAAATCACTGTATTTGTTTCTTTTACTTGGTGATATATGCATCCCTGGACTTTAAATATTTTTTAATGTTTACTTATTCTTTTTTTTTCTTTTATAGTTTATTGTCAAGTTGGTTTCCATATAACACCCAGTGCTCACCTCAACAAATGCCCTACTCTATGCTCATGATGCCCTCTTCCCCTCCCCTTCCCCCATCAGACTTCAATTTGTTCTCAGCATTCAAGAGTTTCTCATGGTTTACCTCCCTCCCTCTCCCAAACTATTTTGCCCCTTCCCTTCCCCCATGGTCCTTTGTTGTTTCTCCTGTTCCACTTATGAGTGAAAACATATGGTATCTGTCCTTCTCTGCCTGACTTATTTTGCTTAGTATAACAAGTTTGAGTTCCTTCCACATTGCTACAAATGGTGAGATTTCATTCTTTCTCATTTCCATGTAGTATTCCATTGTATAGATAAACTACATTGTTGATCCATTCGTCAGTTGATAGACATTTAGGCTCTTTCCATGATTTGGCTATGGTTGAAAGAGCTGCTATGAACATTGGAGTGCATGTGTCACTATGCATCAGCACTTCTGTATCCCTTGGGTAAATCCCTAGTAGTGCTATTGCTTGGTCGTAGGGGAGTTCTACTGATAGTTTTTTTGAGGAACCTCCACACTGTTTTTCAGAGTGGCTGCACAAGTTTACATTCCCACCAACACTGTAGAAAGGGGTCTGTTTCTCCACATCTTTGCCAGCATCTATAGTCTCCTGATTTGTTCATGTTAGCCACTTTGCCCAGTATGAGGTGGTATCGATTTGTATTTTTCTCATGATAAGTGTCATTGGGCATCGTTTCATGTGTCTGTTGGCCATCTAGATGTCCTCTGTGGAGAAGTACCTATTCATGTCTTCTGCCCATTTCCTTACTGGATTATTCGTTATTTGGTGAGTTCCTTGTAGATTTTGGATACTAGCCATTTATCTGATATGTCATTTGTAACTATCTTTTCCCATTCCATTAGTTGCCTATTAGGTTCATTGATTGTTTCCTCTGTCATGCAGATGCTTTTTATCCTGATGAGGTCTCAATAGTTCATTTTTGCTCTTGATTCTCTTGCCACTGAGGGTGTGTCGAGTAGGAAATTGCTGCGGTTGAGGTCAAGGAGGTTGTTTCCTGCTTTCTCCTCTGGGATTTTGATGGTTTCCTATCTCACATTCAAGTCCTTCATCTAGTTTGAGTTTATTTTCATGTATGGTGTAAGAAAGTAGTCTCGTTTGATGCTTCTGTATGTTGCTGTCCAGTTCTCCCAGCACAATCTGTTAAAGAGGCAGGTTTTTTTCCATTGTATACTCTTTCCTGCTTTGTCAAAGATTAATTGGCCATACATTTGGGGGTCCAGTTTTGGGTTCTCTATTCTATTCCATTGGCCTATGTGTCTGTTTTTGTGCCTATACCATACTGTCTTGATGATGACAGCTTTGTAGTAGAAGCTAAATTCTGGGATTGTGATGCCTTCCGTTTTGGTTTTCTTCTTCAACATCACTTTGGCTATTTGAGTTTTTTTGTGATTCCATATGAATTTTAGGATAGTTTTTCTAGCTTTGTGAAGAATGCTGGTGCAATTTTGATGGGAATTGCTTTGAATGTGGAGATTGTTTTGGGTAATAATGACATTTTAACAATGTTTATTCTTCTGATCCATGAGCACGGAATGTTTCTCCATTTCTTTGTGCCTTCTTCAATTTCCTTCATAAGTTTCTTATAGTTTTCATCATATAGGTCCTTTACATTTTTGGTTAGTTTTATTCCTCAGTATTTTATGGTTTTTTTGTTCAATTGTGAATGGGATCAGTTTCTTGATTTCTCTTTCTGTTGCTTCGTTATTGGTGTATAAAAATGCAACTGATTTCAGTACATTGATTTTGTACCCTGCAACATTGCTGAATTCATGGATCAGTTCTAAAAGGCTTCTGGGGGAGTCTTTCAGGTTTCCATATAGAGTATCATGTCATCTGCGAAAATTCAAAGTTTGGATTCATCTTTGCCAATTCTGATGTCTTTTATTTCCTTTTGTTGTCTGATTGCTGATGCTAGGACTTCCAGCACGATGTAAAACAACAGTGGTGAGAGTGGACATCCTTTCTGTGTTCCTGATCTCAGGGGAAGGCTCTCAGTTTCGCTATTGAGGATAATATTAGCTGTGGGCTTTTCATAAATAGCTTTTATTATGTTTATGTAAGTTCCTTCTATCCTGACTTTCTCTAGGGTCTTTATTAAGAAAGGATGCTATATTTTGTCAAATGCTTTTTCTGCATCTATTGGCAGGATCATATGGTTTTTATCTTTTCTTTTGTTAACGTGATGTATCACATTAATGGATTTGCAAATATTGAACCACCCCTATAACTCAGGGATGAATTCCACTTGATCATAATGGATAGTTCTTTTTAGATGCTGTTGAATTCGAGTTGCTAGTATCTTGTTGAGTATTTTTGCATCTGTATTCATTAAGGATATTGGCTTGTAGTTCTCTTTTTTGTTGTGTTTCTGTCTGGTGTGGGAATCAAAGTGATGCTGGCTTCATCCAGAAGTTTTCCATCTATTTCCATTTTTTGGAATAGCTTGAGAAGAATGAGTATTAACTCTGATTTAAATGTCTGGTAGAATTCACCTGGAAAGCCATCTGACCCCAGGCTCTTATTCTTTGGGAGATTTTTGATAACTGATTTGACTTCTTTACTGAGTATGGGTCTGTTCATATTTTTTTTTATCTCTTCCTGTTTGAATTCTGGTAGTGCATGTGTGTTTAGAAATGTGTCCATTTCTTCTAGGCTGTCTGGTTTTTTGGCATGTAATCTTTCATAGTGATCCCTGATGTTGCTTATATTTCTGAAGGATTGATTGTAATAGATCCATTTTCTATTTTCTATTTTGTCTATTTGGCCTTTCTGTCTTTTCCTTCTGAGGAGCCTGGCTAAAGGTTTATCAATTTTGTTTACTTTTTCAAAAAACCATCTCGGGATGCCTGGGTGGCTGAATCGTTTGAGCGTCCAGCTTCAGCTCAGGTCATGATCTCACAGTTTGTGGATTCGAGCCCTGTGTAGGGCTCTGTGCTGATGACTAGCTCAGAGCCCGGAGCCTGCTTTGGATTCTGTACATCCCTCTCTCTCTGACCCTCCCCTGCATACACTGTCTCTCTCTGTCTCTTAAAAAATAAATAAAAAATTAAAAAAAAAACCTCTTGATTTCATTGATCTGCTCAACTGCTGTTATTTTTTGTAATTCTTTATTGTTTATTTCTGCCCTTATCTTTATTAATTCTCCTCTCCTTCTGGGTTTGGGGTGCTTTTGCTGATCCCTTTCTAGTCTTTTTTAGGTGTGCTGATAGATTTTGTATTTGAGCTTTTTCTAGTTTCTTGAAATAGGCCAAGGTTACAATGTAGTTTCCTCTTAGGACTGCCTTTGCCACATCTCAGAGAGTTTGGATTGTTGTATTTTCATTTTCATTTGTTTCCATATATTTTTAAATTTCTTCTCTAATTGCCTGATTGGCCCAATTGTTCTTTAGTAGGGTGTTCTTTGACCTCCATGTTTTTGGAGGTTTTGGAGGTTTTAGTTGATTTCAAGTTACATAACATTGTGATCTGAAAGTGTGCATGGTATGATCTCAATTCTTTTCTATTTATTAAGGACTGCTCTATGACTCAGAATGTGATCTATCTTGGAGAATGTACCATATACACTCGAGAAGAAAGTGAATTCCATAGTCTCAGGATATAGACTTCTAAATATATCTCTCAATTCCATCTGTTCCAATGTGTCATTCAGGTCCATGTTCTTTAGTGATTTTTTGTGTAGGTGATTTATTCACTGCTGTAAGTGAAGTATTAAAGTCCCCCACAATAGCACATTCTTATCAATAAGATTGTTTCTGTTTGTGATTAATTGTTTTATGCTTCCAAATTCGGTGTGTAGATGTTTATAATTGTTAGCTCTTCCTGATGGATGGACCCTGTAATTATTGTATAATGCCCTTCTTCATCTCTTGCCTTTATTTTGAAGTCCAGTTTGTCCGATATAAGTATGGGTACTCCAGGTTTTTTTGGACTTCCAGTAGCATGATATATATTTCTCCATCCCCTCATTTTCAATCTCAAGGTTTCCTCAGATCTAAAATAAGTCTCTTGTAGACAGCAAATAGATAGATCTTGTTTTTTTTTTAATCCATTCTGATATCCTATGTCTTTTGATTGGAGCATTTAGTCTATTTGCATTCTGTGTTATTATTGAAAAATATGGGTTTAGAGTTATTGTGTTCTCTGTAGGATTCATGCTTATAGTGGTGTCTCTGGTACTTTGTGTTCCTTGCAACATTTTTCTCATAGAGTTACCCTTGGGGTTTCTTGTAGGTCTGGTTTTGTGGTGATGAATTTCTCCAACTTTTGTTTGTTTGGAAAAACCTTTATCTCTCCTATTCTGAATGCCAGTCTTGCTGGATAAAGGATTCCTGACTGCGTGGTTGTTTTGTTTTGTTTTGTTTTGTTATTTTCTGTTTATCACATTGAAGATTTCCTGCCATTTCTTTCTGGTCTGCCAGGTTTCTGTAGATAACTCTTTACCACTCAGATAGGTTTCCCTTTTATCCCTAGCTGCTTTTAGAATTCTCTCTTTATATTTTGCCCATTTCACTATAATATGTCATGCCAAAGGTTGATTCAAGTTATGTCTTAGGGGAGTTCTCTGTGCCTCTTGGATTTCAATGTTTATTTCCCTCCCCAGATTGGGGAAGTTCTTGGCTATAATTTGATCAAGCACTCCTTTAGGACTTTTTTCTCTTTCTTCTTCTTCAGGAATTCTATGACACAGATTGTATCACTTAGGTCTCGAATTCTCCTTTCGTGCTCTTGTATCAATTTCTCTCTCCTTTTTTTTTATTGGCTTCTTCTTTTGCTATAACTGTGTCTTCTAATTCACCTATTCTCTTCTCTGCCTCTTCAATCCGTGCAGTGGCTGCCTCTATTTTATTATGCACCTCATTTATAGCATGTTTTAACTCATCACAGCTATTTTGAATGTCCCTAGTCTTTGTATCAATAGCTTGTCTGATGACTTCTATGCTTTTTTCATGCCCAGCGAATTATTTTATGACAGTTGTTCTAAATTCTTGTTCAGTTATGTCACTTATATCTGTATTGAGCAGTTTGCTGGCTGTGACTTCTTCCTGGAATTTCTTTAAAGGAGAGTTCTTCCGTCATGTCAGTTTGGCTAGCTTTCTGTCTCTTGTCAGTTTTAAAAGCTTGTTATGCACTATGCACCTGTTAGTATTGCTCTATTAAAGGAGGCTCATTGACTGCCCAGGGCCTGTCATTTCAGGTAGTGTTTTTTTAATGGTGTCTCTCAGTTTCTCTTGTTATGTCTTTGATTATTTTATTTCCCTACTCAGTGATATTCGGGACTCTCCACCATGTATACTTTGGCTTGTTTCTTAAGGTAGCCCTGAAAAGGAAAACAGACAAACACTCAGGGAACAAAAGCATACAAACACACAGACAAACCAAACAAGTAAACCAAACAAACAAACCAAAAGGGGCAAGAAAGAAAAAAAAAAAGAAAGGAAAGGAAAGGAAAAAAGGGAGGGGGACAGAATTAACAAAAGATGAAAGACAGTCTAAGAGCATAAAACCAGCAGAGGGGAGAGATAAGAATGAGATAAGGGAAAATATATCTAGATGGCAAGAATTGATCTAATCATAGCAGTACATCAATGTTGGTCTTTCCCCAGACTCCAGGGGGGGAAGGAGAAAAGAAGGGAAAAAAAGAGAAAAAGAAAAACAAAAAAGGCAGCTCTCCAGAGCAGATGGGCATGGTTTGATGTAGGTAAGTCAGGTCTCAGGGGCTGCTCTCTGAGGCCCCTTTTTGGGGAGAAGAATGGTGCTGCCCCAAGCCCTTCACTTCAAGGAACCAAGTGAAGCAAGCATTGCAAGCCACTCTTTTGAGTCCAATCTCCCTATGCTGTGGATGGGCCAAGTTGTTTTTTCCAAGCCCCACCTCATTTCCAAATCCTAGACCATGCACCACCCAAGATGAAATGTACTCTCACAGGCAGGGGGCTTTCTAGCCGGGATTGAGTAGGGGAACTGGGGAGGAGCTTTTCCTGGCTCCTTCTGGAATTGGTGGACCACTGAGCCCAAGGAAAAATGCGCCAGCCGAGGGGGATAAATTTCTCTCCCCATGCCTAGTGGTTATATATGGGATAATAGTATCCCTCTCTGTCTCAGGTCGAGATTTTTCTCTTCTCTAGAGACCACTCTATGAGCATTGTCTTTTTTATTTTTTCTTTTCTTTTATAGTTTATTGTCTATGAGCATTTTCAGTCTCTCTCTCTTCCCCTCATCTCTCCATGGCTCTGCATAGCTCTGCGTGGCTCTCAGTGGCTCTTTGAGGTTTTGCACCACTGCTCTGTGTGCTTTCCCTGGCCCTGCATTGGACTGGGGCTCCCTCCCCTCAGAGCCTCCATTCCTGGTCCATTTTTATTTCCACAGTTTGCACCCACTCAGTCTTCAATGTGGACTCTGTGTGTTTTCCTCCCACTCTTGCATGTCAGAGTATTGTGGCTTCAGTCTTACTCAGTTTGATAGTGGTAGATGGGCGAAGATTAAAGAGCTCCCTACTTCTCTGCCATCTTGCCCCTCCTCAAAAGATAATTTTAAATGACTATGGTTTTATCAACCTTTGGTCTCTTTTCTTTTTACTCATTTATAGATGGTATTTTTTTTAACTTCTGTTGCCAATGAGATCCATGTCCCTTCAAAAAAATGTCCTTTAAGAAAATAAATGCTTTTTAAATAGTAATAAGCATTGAGGGTAGATTTCAGAAAGAAGCCCTTAACTACCTAGGTATGAAGACATAAATAATAGGAAAAAGCCTCCCAGTCACAACGTGATCACTTGTGTTATCACTGGAGGCCTGGGGATTGCTATAATGGTTGGGGAGGAGCCTGAGGATTACATGGGTGCTCTGACACTTGGTCCCAGATGATGGATTTCCAAAAAGAAATTAAGAGTCTGATTAGGCTGCCCTAAGTCAGAAAATATCATCAAACTCTGTTCCTATTACTGACTTAAGAGCAGCTACTGGATTCACCATTACCTACAGAAGGTGGAGGCAGAGAGTAGGGGTAGAAGCTGACTGGGTCAGAGACCTTCCTTGGATCTCCAGGTAGGAATCCAGCCTCTTCTCAGTATTAGAGCCATTGCTGTCTGGGCTTACCTTTATGAATAGGCTGCAGTGCTTCCCCATTAGATGGATCAACATAATGGGTTTTGAACAACTGCATGACATCTCCAAGACTTTCTTTTTTCACTATCTCTCTCCAAACTGGTCCAAAGAAATGGTTTTCCAAACTCTCTTCTCAGCACTGATCCACCCTCCTAATACACATACCACAATGTGACTAAAATATCTCCCAGTTGTCTAGCTTGAGGCTTGTCCTTTATTTTCAAGCAAGCCTTCTTCACAGTTTGTGTCTGGTAGAAACGTTTGCACTTTGTGCTGGTGTTATGCTTTGTAGCCTCTTTTCTAGCCAAAGTTTTTTTTTTTCTACTTTTTTGGTCTGTGTCTTCCATGCCTTTGACTTTAGTCCTTTAGTGGTTTCTTTGCTTCTCTGGTCTTTTAGGGCAGCCATCACTATTTTCTTGAGAGTGTTTGCAACTTTAATGTTTGGTAGGTTCTTCTCAAAGTTTGTTTTCATCCCCTATGGGTTTGGCTCATCCTTTTTCTCTCCAGTCCCTTGTGGAACCAGGAAACAGTTCCATGTTTCCCAGGACTCTGAGCATGGGCATTTTCAGAGCTCTCCTTTCCTCATTATTAGTCTGGTTCTTTCATCTACTGAGTGCGAAGCAAGGAGATCCATGCATGGCACCTACAGGACAGCTCATAATGATTCAAGCTGAGCGGGATGAGCTCAAAGGCACAACAGAAACCCATTTGTAATATGGTTGCTTTTCTTTCAAATCCGTAAGAACATAAATGACCTAACTTATGGTAGGATAGTGAAATGGAGGTGGGAGGTTGGTGTTGAGAGGTGGTTCCAAATTTTATTTTCACTTCAGGAGGCCCATTTTTCAGCATTTTCTTGGCTTATAGTTGGCTTGTATCTTAGTAATATTTAGATATTAGCCCCAGCGTTTTATGGCTTCTGCCTCCACTGTGATTTTTTTTTAGTGTTTTATGATATACATAACAAAATTGAACATTTTAATCATTTTTAGGTGTGCAGTTTGGTGGCACTAAGTATATTCACATTTTTGCGCAATTGTCACCACCATCCATTTCCAGAAGCTTTCCATCTTCTCAAATTGAAATCTGTGCCTATTAAATAGTGACTCCCCACTACCTTGTTGCCCTCAGTCCTTGTCATACCTCCACTACAATTTTACTTGGTTTCTTAAAGCACTATTCTGACCACAGAGCTTCTATTTCTTTTATTAAATCTCAGATACTCAGACTGAGTTTCAAAACCTTTCTCCACTGGCACCTACAGACTCACTCCAATGAGCTCCTAAAATTACTTGGCCCAGACTCCTGCTCTGAGACAAAACTGGGCCCATGCCCTTGTGTGAGTTTCCTTCTTTCACACCTGATTCTGTGTACATATTGCCTCTGAGACCCCTCAGTTCAGTTGGCCCTTCCCTTTATATTCTGTTTATAATTTTTCTGTTTTAAGATAAGTTCCCTGATGCCCTAAAATGTCCCAGGCTCTATTATACAACCCCCTTCCCAATCCCTGTAGTATTCTGCCTGGTTGCTCTTACCCTGTGTCCTGGTTTCCTCTCAGACTGGAGGCTACCTCAACGCAGGAGGTGAAATCCATTCTAGGTTCACTTGCTCTGTTCTAAGTCCTTGGCACTCACAGTGTGGTCTGAGCTCTAGGGATATTAGCCTCTCTCTGGAGCTTGTTAGAAATTCAGATGAGGTGCCTGGGTGGCTCAGTTGGTGAAGCTTCTGACTTTGGCTCAGGTCATGATCTCACAGCTCATGAGTTTGAGCCCTGTATCGGGCTTTGTGCTGACAGCTCAGAGCCTGGAGCCCACCCTGAATTCTGTGTCTCTCTCTTTCTCTGTCCCTTTCCAACTCGTGCTCTGTCTCTCTTTTTCCTTCACAATAAACATTAAACAATATTTTAAAAAGAAATACAGAATATCAGATGCACTGAGTCATAATCTGCATTTTAACAGGATCTCCAGATTACTGACATGTAGATTGAGTAAGAGAAGCAGAACTGTAGGAGAGGTGATAAATAATTTACATTGCACATGTGTGTATGAGTAAAAGCTACGTTAAATAACACCTCTAGACTACATTCAAACTGTCTGGATATTTTCAAGAAAGAGCGAGGATATTTGTGTCTTTTGAATTTCTGAATCCCTAGCAGAAATGCCTAGAAAGTTAATTCTCTGAAGCTAAGACAGAACACGAGTCTGTGTTCTCAAGGGGAGGGCACAGGAAACATGCTGGGTGTCTGACTTGCAATTAGGCAGAAGAGGGGCAAAATTTCCTATAATTCACTCTGACGATGATTGGTGGCATTTCCTCAGAATAAAACACTTTTCCCCCCAGCAGACATTTGTCACCGAAGTCCTGGGGGAAGCAGAGCTTTGGGTCTCATAATAATTTTGTTTCTGTTTCTATAGTTGATTCATATGTTGTAGGAGGAAAGACTATAGCCAGGAATGAATGAGTAGCTGGTATAATTCTTTCCTTCTTCCTCACCTCATGGAGAGAGAGTGAGGACAGACTCAAAGAGTGGAGAGAAGCTGTGGGTGTCAAACCTGTTCTCCACATAGCAAACCTTTCACCTCACTCTTTGCTCTCACTCCAGTATGTTGAGTCCACAGCTAGGAAAACTAGGAGCCAGTCTCTGAGTCTACTTGGCTCATATTCAGATTCCCTCTTTTTTCTTGCTCCCTGTCCCTGTGGTAATTAAAGGGAAGAGATAACATCTCACCCTGCTCTCTCACTTCCAGGTTTTGGAGAACTGTAGTGCACAGCAGCATAGGCTGGAGGCAGGAGTTTGAAATCCTTCAGGCCAGTGCCTTGCCCTTCTTGGTTAATGAGAGGTTTTCCCCCAGAGTCATGGAAAATAGTACTAAGTCTTTCACACACTTTTCTGGATCTCTGAATTTTGCTCTAGTAGTGGAGACATGGATTTCTTAGTCTTCTCCTAGGGGTGATTTCTAAAGCAGAGGCCTTTAGATTATAGCCTGAGCAAAGAACTCATGGGTATTTCTTACCATCCCTCCAAAAACATACCCTCAGAAGCAGTGCCCTTTGAATTTTACCACAGGCTTTGATTTAGTCCTTGAGTGTCATTGTATAACAGGGAGTGGAATTATGAGACATTGAGACCTGATGGTCAGGACCAGGAGGGTAGTGCAGTCCAGACCTTTCAGAATATAGTTTCCAGCATTTTAGTCATTCAGAGAAAATAATAATGCTCCTTCACCTCTTTCTCTCTGTGAGGCAGCATGAGGTTGATCATTTCATCTCTTACCAAAATTCTCTCACTCTTCTACTTTGTGTCATATCTGGTGCCTTAAAACCACTGCTCTAGCATTCAGTCCAGTATTTCAGTGTTCTACACTTGCCTACTTCCTCCATCAGGCTGAAGGCTTCCTTGAAGGAAATCCTACCTTCCTACTTCAAAAGGTATATAAGATGTTGATTTATTTGCACATAGTTCCTTTATGAAGGAGGATATTAGGCATAGGAGGTTATCAGGATATTAGGTCAAGTGGTGTTGGTTCAGGTAAGCTGAACTTCTGATGAATCTGTAGCTTTGAGTCTGTACTCTGTCTTGGGTTTCTTTTTGGAGCAGACTCAATATTTTGAAAACATGGAGGTGGGGGAATATTGCTGATGACTGGGATATGGAGAAATCATGAAATTTTAGTCAGGAGAATCTCCCTCAGAGTCTGTAATGTGTGTGTGTGTGTGTGTGTGTGTGTGTGTGTGTGTGTGTGGTGTTGGCGTCATTGGTGCTGTGATTTTTCAAACAAGCTATATAATTTTTATGACCAATTATTCTATTTGAAGTGATTCTGAGATAACAGATTCCATCTCTTGTTCCATGACACACAGCAGATACTCATGGAAGCTGGAAAACACTTTCCCTTATACAATTAGATGGCTGGGATGTTGGGACCAAGATTCAGTTCTAGCAGTAAAGAAATACAGGAGTCCTAAGGAAAACTTTGTGACAGTAGGGTGTAAAGTACTGAAAGCATGGCATGGAGAGGACTGCAGTTTTAAAACAAAAGAGATTTAATGGGGATATATAAAGACCTGTCCTCCAGTTTGAGAATTTTGTGATCCAACATAGCGAATGAACAGGTGTCTTTCACTGTGCAGATAGTGTCATCTCAAGCCACAAGGAGCCAGCCTTTCTCACCAAGGATCTGGGGCTCAGTTGGAAAGGACTGGTTTCAGGTTTAGAAAAGACTAGGTCTGGGGGGAGAATGCTCCTCTTGGAGCTAGTGGTTTTCTTTTTCCTTCCACCCAACTTTCAAGTCAGACAGACAGATCTGGTAATTGGTCTGTCAGGCCTTAAGGCATGTAGATTAAGGACTGACATCTAGTTGTTCCTATGGATTGGTCTGGAACTCTTACCAGCTCCTACCTCCGTAGTGTTCTCTAGGGTCTTTCCCATTGACTTGCCCTCTTACTAGTTACTCTGTCCGCTTTTTTCTTGCTTACTAATTGTTATGGATTGGATATTTGAAGCTAGCAGGCTTAAATTTGAATCCTGGCTCTATCACTTAGTATTGTATTATTTAGACTCCGATCATGCTTTACTTCCTGTAAAATGGGGATAACAATACATACTTCTCAGATGAGTTTTAAGGATTTAATAAAAGAATGTCTCCATCTGGGATCCCTGGGCACTTTTTGGTAGAGAATCAAAAAGAGAGAGACAGAAACAGAGAGAGACAGAGAGATAGATAGAGAGAGACCCAACTAGATGGACAAAAGAGGTTGACTGTAAAAACAAAAAGACAAACAGGGGCACCTGGGTGGCTCAGTTGGTTAAGTGTCTGACTTTGGCTCAGGTCATGATCTCACAGTTTGTGGGTTTGAGCCCCGCTGACAGCTCAGAGCCTGAAGCCTGTTTCAGATTCTGTGTCTCCTTCTCTCTGTCTTTCCCCTGCTCATGCTCTGTCTCTGTCTCAAAAACATAAATAAGCTACAAAAAAAATTAAACAAACAAACAAAAACAAGCAAAAACAAAAACCAAAACAAAACAGGATAACAAGAGGGAAAGACACCATAAAGACAGAAACATAAACACAATTATAATTTGGGGAACAGGCAATGAAAACAAAGTAGAAGTAGAGAGAACATGAAAGATAAGCAGATGGACATGAAGAGAACAGTGAAAGGTAAGAGAATGAAAAGAGAAAATCATATGGAAAGGCAAAGACACAGGTTAAAGTCAGACAAGACTGTCAGAGGACAGAGGTGGATGGTTCATTTGTGGAAGCTGGCACAAGATCCCTGGGCTAAGAACAGACCCGCTTTCTTGCTCCTTGCTCTTGCAGGACTGAAGTTCTAAGTCCCTGGTCCCCCTCAGGCACCTCCCTGTAACCCAGTCACCACAGATCTGGCTCTGCTCTGAAGCTTGAGCAGCCCTGCCCTGTGCTTGCCTGTGTGCTTGACCTGCACCATCACAGTTACCCAAGTCCATAGTGGTTTTCCATTTCAAACACAACTGTTTGGAGTGCAAAAGCAACCTGATGTCAGCCAGTCAGTGCAATGACCAGGTCATTATAGCTCTCCTGTAATATAGTTTTACAGTCACTCCCAGTGACAATAACAGCATTTTCATATCTCTCTGGCTATGACAGGCAATTTTATTTCAAAGATTGTTTTTCTGGAGCCTGTGATTTCAACTCACACCTCTAATCTCTGGGATATTAAAATGGGGTCAACAGCTTGGCAGGCTGACACTTTTCTGGTCATTTCCCAGATCCACTGTTCACCCTCCCTTATTTTCACATCTCCAATCTTGGCATCCCTCTGCCTCTGCACTCCCTCTAGTTAGGCTCAGGGAAATGGTTTCTTGGCCCTCCATACTGGGAAGTTTTGTCATGTGTGTGTAAACTGAAGAGTGGAGACTGAGTGGGGTGTAGGTGAAGATCTAGGAGAGGATTCGTCTTCTAAGCCTCATCTCTGTTCTCTGTGGTCTGCACTCCCCCCATCATGTTCTGGGATGGAGCTGTCAGTTCCTTTTGTAGCTTATTTTCCAGGGGGAATATTTTGAAGAAATTGGCTAATTCAACTAAGACTTCACATTAAGGAATTTTTTTTCCTGGTAGAGATGGACAGCGGATGGGAAGCTAGTGTAATCTCTTTTCCTGGAAATTCAGAGGAGGAATTCCCATATAGATTAAGGACTGGGTTAAAAGAGATCTGGCATATGAGGAAGGGATATAGCAAAGTTTGGTACCCTGCCTTCCTAAAGAGAGATTCCATGACTCTGCTCTAGCTGCCAAAAGTAGTCTCTCCTATTGTTTCCTGGTATGGCGGTTGCTGGGCAGCCAAATAACTTCCCCATTCCACCCAGGTAGGGTTCTTATGTTAGAAGAAAGACCTATATCTGTTTTTGTGCCAGTACCATACTGTCTTGATGATGACAGCTTTGTAGTAGAGGCTAAAGTCTGGGATTGTGATGCCTCCTGTTTTAGTTTTCTTCTTCAATATTACTTTGGTTATTTGGGGTCTTTTGTGGTTCCATATGAATTTTAAGATAGTTTGTTATAGCTTTGAGAAGAATGCTGGTGCAGCTTTGATGGGAATTGCATTGAATGTGTAAATTGCTTTGGGTAATAATGACATTTTCACA
>NC_043709.1:85256540-85270418 GCF_006229205.1 Suricata suricatta
ATACAATGGAGTACTATATGGCAACGAGAAAGAATGACATATGGCCATTTGTAGGAAAGTGGATGGACCTTGAGGGTGTCATGCTAGGCGAAATAAGTCAGGCAGAGAAGGATAGATACCATATGTTTGCATTCATAGGTCTTACAGGAGAGATCTGGCAGGGGACCATGGGGAGAGGAAGGGGGAAAGAGAGCGGGAAAGAGTGAGGGACACAGATCAAGGGAGACTACTGAATACTGGAGACGAACCATGGACTGAAAGGGGAGAGGGGAGGGGGGAGGGGGTGATGGTCATGGTGGGGGGCACTTGTGGGGAGAAGCACTGGGTGTTATGTGGAAACTAATTTGACAATAAACTATTATAAAAAAAAAGAAGAAGAAGAAGAAGAAGAAAGACCTAAACCTGCTTTTGGGAAGCTCATTTTAGGATTTTTCTATTCCCTTCCTTGGCCCATGGTCTGATGCAAAAATCCTTTCTGAAGTCTAAATTCTGTTCCTCTTCCTTTGCTAAAGGATCAAGTCCTCTTGAAATAAAACGTGACACCACAAGTTTCCTTTTCTCACTCATACCATACCGTTTTATTAGATAAAAGCAAGAGGAGCTATAAGATGTGACTGGCCTGGATCCCAGATTCATAAAACAAACAAAAAAACTCCTCTTTAACAAGAGGCTAAAGCATCCGAGATTTCTTAGGCGATTTTGCTGTCATGTAAATGGGAATCAATATTCAATAAGCCCTTGATGCACTTCACTACTCTTTACTTAATACTGGCTTCCAGTACAATAGGGTCATTGATATATGAAGGGTTTGTTTATAAAATAACACTGCTGCCCTCACCTTCTGGATACTGGATCTGGCTTCCCCTAGAAAGGAAGAGTCAAGCCACTGAACAAGCAAGAGAGTCATCTTGCCAGTTCTGCTGTCTCAGCACAGACTTCTATAATCTAGCTTAAAACATAAATAAGACATATTCTATGCATTTAAAACAACCAGTTTAACAGATCCTAGAGGTTAATAGGCCCACATGCCTATTAGAAAATTATCTACTGTGTCTGGTCTGATTGTCTCCCCACTTTCAATAAATTAGTCAAATTAAGACCAATTGAGGGATAGAATTGATTCCACCATTAACAGAGGAGAGTAGACTCTCCGGTGTTCTCAGAGGCTGCTGGAGTTAGTAATAACACTCCATTTCCCTCAGCCCCTGTGTTGGCTGCAGGAGAAGACTGCTGGCTGCCTGACCTCCTAGTAGGTGCATAGTAGGTCTGGGTTTTCTGTGTCTAGTGATGGAGAGTACGGTAAGAAACTGACCATTGAAACACGGCCAATTTTTTAGTTTCCATTCTAGGATATCACTGCAAGGAATTTGTAATGTTAGACTTCCTTCTCCCACAGAGCTCCAAGTAAGCATGGATTTTAAAAAAGCAACCTCATGTCTGCCTAAATAACAGATAAGTTGTATAAAATTTTCACATAAAACATTTCAGAGCCAAATGGATTTTAAATAATTTATCAACAGTTTTGGATTGTCTGTGCTATTATTCTCATTTCTCAGGGTTCACAGAGTACAGGATTCACAGTCTGGAATTGTAGAAGTGGAATCTTTTAGAGATTCATCCTGCATCATGCTATTGGCTATTTCTTATCCTATTAGGGGGGTCGATAGTTTGGAGGAAGCTGGGAGTATAAGATTTTTGCATTCATTTTTGTTTTTTTTGTTTGGGGATACAGTGGAGGTCATACCTGCTCTCTGCTCTCTGCAATGACCCTGTAATTGTCCCTACAGAGAGATATCCTGGTTTAAGTCTCCCGGAGTCATTTTAGACCAGACAATTAGAAAGTTCCCAACGTGCTGCAAACAGATTTAGTGAATCTAAGGCAAGAGGCTGGTAATGGCCTCTTTGTATGGGCACAAGTAGAAGGAATAAGCTGTTCTGCAGTGTTTGCTTATATGAAGTTATTCTAATGGGGTGTGCTCTCCAAGGATATTTAGTGGGTGCATATTTTAAAGAAGAGATATATATAAACTCTTATGGGTTTCTTGTCTTCAAAGTTCCTACTTGGCAAAGAGTACCCAGGAGTGTTGAGTTTAAAAGGGGCTCAGAGATTTCATCATGTGGTGTGGGGCTTTTACAACTAGTTTCTGGGGCATCTAAATGAAGAAGAAGGGTCTTCCTTTTCCCTTTTTCCAATAAGAGGAAAGGAGATGTTATTTTTAAATATAACACAATTTATTTTTTGTAACATATGCAATTATTTTCCATCATTTACAATACAGTAGTTACAATGACACTCCAAACAGAAAAGCAAAGTAAAAATTCAAAACACCAACTTCTATTTCATGTAATTAAACTTATACAGAAATTAGAAGGTTAAGTAACAACTAGTTAGTCACCTAATTTCACAGCTATCTGATGTGGCAATCGTTAGCAGCTTATCTATGATACATTCAAGATAAATGATACAATTTATTACTTGCCCATAAGCTATAACACAGCCTGCTTAATACCTTTCCTTAAATTCCACCTCTATACTACAATATACTTGAGGTCCATGCAAAAAAAGTAGCTACCTTTTATATAGGAAATGGATGATTAAGTCTTTGGTGTTGTAAAAGCAACTTCATTTAAACATAACCACCTCCACCACCAAAAAAAGAAGAGGAAAAAAAAAGTAAAGAAAATAATAAGGGAAAAACCCAAGACACAGTTCCTAGGGGGAAAAAAAACCAGCATGTAATTTCTGTCCTCGACGGAATGTATTAAATAAGCAAACACCCCCAACAAGCAAAACAAGTACTACAATGTAAAAATATTTAAAAAAAGAAAACCCTCTCACATGCATGGTTTGCCGAAGCTAAGATGAAACCACATCATGAATCAATAAGCATTTTGCATTTTCTTTCATATCTACTCAACAATCTAAATTTATTTTGGGTGTGTTTGCTGTATAATTGGATTTAATGAAATGTTTAGAGGTGCAGAAGGAGATCTTTTATTTATTTATTTATTTTTATTTTTAAAACTTTGTTTTTAATGTTTTATTTATTTTGATACAAAGAGAGACAGAGAATGAGAGGGGGAGGGGCAGAGAGAGAAGGAAACACAGAACCGGAAGCAGGCTCCAGGCTCTGAGGTAGCTGTCAGCACAGAGCCCAATGCGGGGCTCGAACCCACAAACGTGAGATCTGACCTGAGCCGAGGTCGGAGGCTTAACCGACTGAGCCACCCAGGGGCCCCAAGAAGGAGATCTTTTAAACCTCAAGTTGCTGAGGTTAAACTTAATAAAGGACTTCTGACAATAAACACAACATGACCAACTCATTTAGTTTAGCGGCCATTCTGGCCTTCCTTCCAGGCCTTCTTTTCTCCTGCCCTGTTGTCGGGTGCAAGAGCCAAGTGTTATTATGGCATCTCTCACTGCATCAGCTTCTGGGGTTGACCGGTTGGGAGTTCCAACTTCCCTATCCTTTTCAAGTCCATCCCTCTTGCAACTGGAAACTCAGAGAAGAGAGAGAGAGAGAGAGAGAGAGAGAGAGAGAGAGAGAGAGAGAGAGAGAGAGAGAGAGAGTTCTTGTCTTTCATTAGAAATTCTTTATTTGGTTATATTGGAGCAGTCTTTCCTGCCACACCTCCCCCCCCCCGCCCTTTTTTTAGTGTGGTGTGCACATAAGATGAAATCACCAAAAATATGAAGTGAGAGCAAAGATTCCAGGGGATGGACCTCCTAGGGGAGAGTGAACTCTCAAGTTACGTTCTTAGAGAAAGAGGTTATAAAGCAGATAAAGTAAATAAGTTTTAACTACTTTCTGAGATGGTTGGGCTTCTCTTAGCAAAGGGATATATGCCAAATGTTGCCTTGAAGAATCCTACTATGCCATATGCTAGTCTTTTCCTTTGCAGTCAGCTTTATGCTAGTAATAGAACACTCATCATGGAGCAATAGCATCTCAATGTGGGTGTTACTGATCAACCTCCCCCCTCCTCAGTTAACAAACGTTTAATCACTCAGTATCTCTGGGGTCCATTCTTGCCACAACTTATGGTCTGACATCAGTGTTCCCTCATCAGCAGCTGATTACATCTCTTGGCCTCTCTCCTCCCCAACCTGCTGCCCCAGCCTGTAAACCTGATCTCATTTCCTCCTACCTCACACATTGTTCTAGGATCTCCTGTGCCTGCACTCCTCTAGAGCCCCTCTCTTTCTTAGGAGAGCCGACTCCTCACTGACTAATCTCCCCTGTGTTTGTACCTTCCCCAACACTTTCAGAAACCAAAAGATTCTCCAAAGAGGAGGTGGCTCCTACCCCTGAGGTTGCTTCCAGCTCCTCAGTGGGGTGGATTTCATTTTGGGATTGTGTATTGTCTGTCTCAGACTTTGCAGCCTCTGAGCAATGACTCTGTGTTCAGGCTCAGGGAATCTTTTGCAACCAGCAGATAATAAATACTCTGGAAATACCACCTGAAACTTGCTAATGAGTGTCTTTCCCTTGCTTCCCTCAGTTCTTCGAGGTTGGGGGTGGGGACCCTGATTTTGGAGAAAAGAATGCTGCCTTTTTACAATCTGGGAGAATTGATTTTGGATTGTTGGGGGCAGGTTCTTTTTAGAGGCAGAGGAATATAGAAATGACCTTGATGAGTATACTAAATAAAAATAAGAGTATAAATCTAATATTTCTTCTGATTGCAGAATTTTGGAGATGGAAACTTCTAGAAGTGGGACAAGTCTGGGGCTCTTTGGATTTAGGGGGAACTCCTGGGGTTTGGTTCCAGTTCAAGGTGGGGAGCTATTACCTAAACCCCATCTCTTTCCTCAATGCATTTTTTCCTAAGTAATTGGTAAGTTAGATACTCAAAGAGTCATCTTCCAAGTCCATAGGTTAAGCCACAGAGTGACTCTACTGTCTTCATTCAATTTTGGAGTATTAAAGTTAGCACACCACAGGAAGTTTTCTTGAAGGCACCTGTACCTGAAATTCTAGGAGTTGCCATGAATTCACTCAGTGGTGATTTGGCTTCTTGCTTTGGGTCATAAAGCAAGCTGCACAAGTATACAATATTGTCTATTTATGCATTTCCAAACTGTCACCAAAAATGCTATTATCTCAGAAGTATATTTTCTGAGGTAGGTTTGACTCCATACAAGCTGCATATGCCAGCAGGCAAAGGCCCTTTAAGCCTTTGTTGAGGTAAATGTAGTAGCAAAAAGGAGTGAGTTGAGTATAGGATTTTCTGAGACTGTCTAGTGACCCAGCCAACTGGTCCATGGAATTAGTCTGTAGTTCATTTTTCTAAAGAAAGGTTTTGTGGTCTGTTTCAGAAAGAGCCATTCAAAATGACTTTGCCTTTATTCCAGTGTAGTGATCTCTGTGGAGAGGTAGGTTGGGATGTTTATACTTACTTGATCCATATAGATCTTGGTGTGGTGTTATGGAGGGTCTTATGTGGGGCAGAGAGTAGGCTTGGTGATAAATAGAAATCACATTCTGATGTACACACTATGGTATGAATTAAGGCTTTGTACATAGGCTACTTCTGCAGAAAAACGGATGTTGCCTCTTTTGATATCCAGAAAAGTGAAGACCAGCCCTTCCCTGGCTTGCCATCCAGTGCTACTCTCAAGACTCTAGTTTTCCTGAACTATCCTCCTCAGGCTCTCACTTGATCCAGGAAATATTTCTTCAGCTGTTTTCCATCTCCTTTACAAGGTGTTTCACTCATTTCTGCTTCTGACCTCCAAAATTACCTTTGCCCATGCTCATTCTCCCATGCCTTCCACCAGTTCATGGGGCATAAAGAGTTCTGTCTGGTAATTGAGGTAGATGGATTCTATGCTGGATTAATTCTACATGAACCTGCTTATAGACAGCTGGGGGAGGAACTAGCCTCCTTTTCATTCCCCTGGAGTTGATACCCAGATCTGGACCAAGGAGGTTCATTTTCCCACAGTTAAGAAGCTGATGGGCTTCCTTTCTCTGCAATATTTGGCTCCTTAGGTTCTCTGGGTCACCCCCTGACTCTGACTATCTGTAACAAGGGCTCTGACCCATTAAGCCAAAGTCATCCAAGTGGGCTTAATGAGCAAAACTGGTGACTAAGTGATTTGAGATCGTTCAGATGAACAGGACTGTCACTAGTTTGGAGATTACTACTGTTAGGAGAGTGGTGGCAGCAATTACTCTAGATGACCAGGGCACCCAGCTTCCTTTGTCCCTTAAAGAAGAGGCATATTGCCTTGCTTTATCTGTGTTGGATTCTGATGGAGAATTAGCAAGGTTTCATTTATGAGCTGCCATCTTCTCTCTATACCTGGACAGGTAGCACTGAAAAAGTTTAGGAAACCCTGAAATGCTCATTCTCTTAGAGGAGCATTTGGGACCTGGGCATGGAGGATGACCACCTCATTTGTCTTTCTGTCTCCAGTACTGAAAGGGGAGAGGAGTGGTTGGTGCATTGGAGCTTGAGAAAACCAGTTCTATAGGTAGGCATGAGAAAAAAAAGAAAATGAGTTCTGACTATAGTTGCTCAGGAGTTATGTTTAGAGAAAAGAGAAAAAAACGTGTTAAACCAGGCAAGTGGTAACGGCACCTTCTCTGAAGGGATTTAAGTTAAGAGAATATTTATCCCTAACTTGGATGGCTGAAGTGTAGGAGCATTCCAGAGACAGAAAGATACTGGGAATAACCTGAGTGTATAAATCCACACACCACAACCATGTCCCACTTTTCTGTTATCGAAGAGGTTTATTTCTGACCTTTAATCCCTAAAAATAGTGAAAATGACAGAGTATTTTTTTGGGGGTGGGTCACTCAAATGAACTTGCTGCCTGATTTTTCCTGAGCCACCTAGATGGGGTGGATGGATGGGAAGTTGTTGGTGCAAGGAACAAGGGCCTCCACTGCTTTACATCTTGCCTGTATCCTCTGCACCTTTACTCTGGGAACAAACACCCGTACTTTTCTATTTCCATAAAGGGAGGAAGAAGAGGTACAGAATTTCCTTGAGAAGTTATTTTTTCCCATCTTCCTGGGGAATTATTCTTACCTCCTGAAAAATCTAACTCAGACAGGAGAGATGCCCTTTTATGTTTAGAAGCCTGAAATGTGGATATCTGGATGGCGCACTCAGTTAAAAGTCACACTTCAGCTCAGGTCATAATCTTGGTTCATGAGTTTGAGCCCTGTATCAGGCTCTGCACTGACAGAGAGAGCACAAGCAAGGGAGGGGCAAAGAGAGGGGGAGACACTGAATCTGAAGCAGGTTCCAGGCTCTGAGCTGTCAGCACAGAGTCCAACATGGGGCTTGAACTCAAGAACTGTGAGATCATGACCTGAGTCGAAGACTGATGCTTAACCAACTATACCACCCAGGCACTCTTCTTTTACCTTTCTTTTAAAGCCACAAATTACAAATAGTGTGCCATCTTTTTCACTTACATTTCTCCCAATATGACCCTCCCAGTCATAGATTCTAGGGGTCTATGCAATGTTTTCTGCCAAAAGTGATGAATGTTCAAATGATATGTTTTACCCACTCTGAATTAAGTGATATTCATTACAATGGTTAAGTGTTCTAGGAAAGTGTATTTTTTATAAGTCAAATGGCTTGAAAAAAGGATATAAATAAGAAAGTTGTGATTGGTATGGAGAAAAGAAGGTCAGGAATGGAGGGGAAGACAAAGGAAGTAAAGAGGAGAGAGAATACTGACCAGAGGATTTAAAGTGTTGAAGCTCAAGAGAAGGATAACACTGGCATTCCCTGAGTCCAGTGCAGAAGCAATTGGGACTTTTGGCCTGAGAGATTAGGAGTAGATGAGGGGAAGCACTTTGCTGGAAGTTGATGAGGTTTGCTCTGAGAGGCTGTGGAATGTACTGCTGTTAGGAGCCCTGTGCAAAGGAACAGTGATGGGGAGAGGGGCTCACTACAGAGAGCTCACTACATTGAAAGCTCTCTACAGTGATCCCCTGCCACCCTCCTCCAGCGCTGATTGCTGCCCTCCCTTATCAGTCAGGACTATCCAGTCCCACTGTCTAAAACAGATTCTATAACAATGACTAATAAGGTATTAACAGTTCTACCTATGGGGTTATCTAACCATCCTTATGAAGAACAGGAACTTAAATCCTTGCCCATCAGGGCAGCCAGAGGCTTTGCCAAAATGGTGGAAAGAGTCATAGACATTTTTCGTAATTATGACATTTTACAGGGATAGCCATAACTCCTGCTCCATAACTTTTATTTAGGGAGGAACCCACTGCAGATTCTCTGATGTGGGAAATGGAGCCAGCTGATGACTGTCTTCCTCAGATTGTGCTTTTCTACCATGAACAACTTCTGGAAGAAAGTTCACAAAGAAGAATAAAATGATTTCTATTCCAGGAGTCCTTCTATTGAGAAGAGACAGACTGCAAGCTACAGGGGTAGACAGTGAATGATAGCAGGTCATGAAATGAATGAGTTGTGCATAACTTGGGCAACTCCTAAATAGCTATGGGCAGGGAAGGGCATTTAGGGGGACTGTTGGCTCTGGAAGGCTTTCTGGAGGAAGCAAACATGCAGAGGGGGAGATCATTCTAAGAGGAAACGGCCCTTGTGTAGAGGTGGGTAAATGGAGAAGTAGAGCAACTCAGGGGCATAGATCCCATTACAGATTACCCAGAGTCTTGTCATCTTAGTCTTCCAGTCAATTAGCTAGTTCATATTCAATCTCTCAGTGATCCCCTATGCTTTCATAAGAATTTTGTGACAACCCACAAGTGACACCTCACCCCCAAGATCTTCCTGTCTCGTCACCATTACCTTGGCCCACCCTATTTAATGACTTTTTGGTCTATTTTATCTTACCCTGTAAGATATATGTAAAAATATGAACATTTTTTCATATTGCACTTCAGTAGTTTGATATGCCCCAAACTACCAGTCTTTTTCTCATCCTTCAAGCAGCCTATTCCTTCCTCAATACACCTCAGAAGCTCTTCTGAGCCAAAGAGAGGACAGTTTGTCAAATTGTGAGTGATCAGCCACCCTGCTCATTTCCTAAGCCAAGGACCCCAGCACCTTACCTTTTCTGATGACTTTCTTTGGCTAATTGTACAGCATTAATATTTTCAGCTTCCTTCTGTTCTTCCTCACTTATGTGCTTCAGTCATGGCATCTCTGATGATAGAGCCTGCATTTGCAATTTTTGCTCCATTCCACCCCCCTTATAGTGCAACTGAGACCATGAATTCATAATAACTTCAGGTGCTAGAGGTGAATAATTACCTAGATAATTTGATCTGTGTAGACAATGCTTCTGAAACATGTTTATAGGCTTAGAATATCTATATGATTTCTTCTGCAAGTCTCTCCTTTGGTCAAGCAGGCACAATGTTATATTTTTGTCAAAAAGGTTGACCTTTGATATCCTAATGGACTCTTTCTTTGGTCATAACACTGGCAAGATAAGCTTCTATGCTTCTTGGATTCAGGCAACAAATAGACTTATTTGTATTAGATACTATTCTGGACAAGGAAGGCAAAATAAATAAGACAAGGTCTCTACATTTTAGGTGCATTCAGCTTGGTGGAAAGATAGATAAGTAAACCAGCATTTTAAATATAGCATGATCAGAGCTTTATGATGGAGGTGTGCATGAGGTATGGTGATGAAGGGTAGACATCTAATTCTGATGCAAGCGGTGTCATTTATTAGCCCAGGAGGCAGGAGGGAGTGACTGGTTGTGGTAGCATATGACTAAGCCCAGACACTAGAAAGTCTTTCTCAATTAGGTTGCCATTTCTTTGTCTATGCATTCATACACTGAACAGTCAAATATACGAGTACCAACCAGGTCCTAGTCAGTACAGTAGGTATTATTTGAAGATGTACAAGTCTTCAGGGAGCTTGCAGTCTAGGGCGGTGGACAGAAAAAAATAAACATTTAAAATCCAGTACAAAGCCTGAGGCAGAAACATGGGAAAGCTGACACTTTCTTAATTAAAGCCAGTTGAATTGTTATGCTGTGTAGAATGCTTAGAATGGGGAAGAAGGGCAATTTTAATACCTTACTTTCTTGGTCCTTTCTAGTCTGTGAATAGGTTGATTCAATTTGTCATCTACAACCCCAACAGTTAAAAGATCTGGAATATAATAAACTTCCTAAGGTCTCTGCCTGGACACCCTTTCTAGTTCAGGAAACAGAGAGACAGAAGTGAGCATGTAGGAGCACAGTATATATCCTTTTAAAATAATTTAGTAATGGCCATAGGTTACAGAATCTGTTCTTTTCTTTCCTTGCTGCTCACCAGTGAGCTTGCCGAGTTTAGAGAATCAATCTTGCACGTTGTAAAAAACTCAAGTTGTCATTAAGTCGCAGAGATGAAGGGAACTTAGACCTGTCTTGTATAAGGGAAAAATATTAAATGGATTTGTGGAGGAACCACTATGCAGTCCTTATTGTCTCTGGTACCTTAGCATTGACAGTTATGGAACTACAAGGGACCCTTTAGGTCCTCTAATCCAATAGTCTTTTTAAAAAAATTTAATTCTAATATAGTTAACATACAGTATTATATTAACTTCAGATATAAAATATAGTGATTTAACAATTCCATATGTTACTAAGTGCTAATCAAGGTAAGTTTACTCTTGATCATTTTCACCTACTTTACCCATCCCCTTCGTCTACCTCTCCTTTTGTAACCATGAGTTTGCTTTCTATAGTTAAGAAATTGTTTTTTGGTTTGTCTTTTGTTTTTCTTCTTTCTTTGTTTCTTAAATTACACAAGTGAAATTACATGGCATTTGTCTTTTTTCTGACGTATCACTTAGCATTATATTCTCAAGATCCATCCATGCTGTTGCAAATGGAAAGATCTCATTATTTTTTATGGATGAATAATATTCTATATATAATATTCCATTAAACACACACACACACACACACACACACACACACACACACACACACACACTACATCTTCTCTATCCATTAATCTATCAATGGACATAGGCTGTTTCCATAATTTGGCTGTTTTGAGTAAAGCTGTGATAAACATAGGGCTGTGTACATCTCTTCAAATTAGTATTTTTGTATTCTTTGGGTAAATATCCCCTCGTGGAATTACTGAATCACAGGGTATTTCTGTTTTTAGTTTTTTGTGGATCCTCCATGCTGTTTTTCACAGTGGCTGCACCAGTTTGTATTTCCACCAACAGTGCCTGAGGGGCACTTTCTTATTATCTGCATCCTCACCGCAACCTCTTGTTTACTGTGTTTTCTATTTTATCCAATCTGAGAGCTGTAATAGCACATTGTGATTTTGATTTGCATTTCTCTAATGATGGGGCCAGAGAAGAGACTTTGGGGCCAGTTATACAAAGAGAAAAGGGACAGAGTTGAACAGAGAGGATGGAGAGATAGTACCTAAGGTTGGGGGAGGAGGGAGCTGACTGTATAAATGTTTGGAGGCAAGTCCCAGCAAGCATGGGTGGTGAATGTCATGTGTGGGAGACACAGAACAAATGAACTCAGTTGTGGACGGTCTGTAATCAAGCAAGGCTATTGAAGCATTGTTAATGACACCATTGTTCAAAGTATTAATTAGGCAAGAGAATTTGAACTTGGGTCAAAAGGGCTTTCAGGGTCTCTGTTCCCTGAGGTAGAGATCTTCAGGCAGCAACTGAGGTCTTATTGGCCTTAGCTGGCTCCTAGGATTCCGTTTTTCTATAGTTCCTCCACATATTTTTAGAAACCCAATTTTAAGTATATTATTAATGGTTCCTGATCTGTTACTTAACTTTTTTGGACTTGGCTCCAGAAAACCAAAATCTAGGTCACAGATACTTAAAAGTTTTTAAGCCTTGTCAAATATTCTGATGAGTTGAATACTTCTGTCATATACCTTTTTCTACACCCCTCACCTCAACTTACATTTAACTACTGCCTTCCACTTCAACTACCTTTTTCTTCCAAATTCTGCTAAGATAATCCAGGTATCTGTTTGTAAATATAATGAGAAGTATATTCCAGAGAGACAACATCCTATGAAAATGTTAGGCTCATACTTTCATGCTTAAATTCCTTAAAAGAATTGACCAAACTATCTTTAGCTGTCCGACATAATTTCCTAGAGAAAAAATATGAATAAAATAATAAATTCCATTACATAACAATTTAGTAGTTAGGGTTTAATCACTGGCAGATGAGTTATTTCAATATGACTAATTTCTACTTTTTCACAAATTATACTAATAATTGCATAAAAATTTTGAGATATCTGTTCATCAGAAATTATATGGACAAGGTGCTTTACATGCCTTATATTACTAAATCCTTCTAATACTATTGCAAGATAGGTATTTCATTCCATCATTTTAGAGATGTTGGAAGTTGAAATTTAGAGAAATAATTTGCTTAGAGTCACACTTCTGGTTAAGCATTTGAACAGAGTCCCTGTGTTTAACCATTATGTCACACTTCTTCCTATGGGATTTTATTTTAGGTTAAATATGTTTTTAATTTTTTATGTCTTTATTTTATTTTGAGAGAGACAGAGCATGAGCAGGGGAGAGGCAGAGAGAGAGGAAGACACAGAATCTGAAGCAGGCTTCAGGCTCTGAGCTGTCAGCACAGAGCCCAACGTGGGGCTCGAACCCACAATCTGTGAGATCATGACTTGAGCCAAAGTTGGACGCTTAGTGAACTGAGCCACCCAGGTGCCCCAAAAATGTTTTATTAAATGAAGCTCAAGGGCATTTGAATATACTGAAGTCTGGGGAAAGCATCTTTATGTAATTCAAGTTTAATATGATTAGTTTATTATCTAATAGTAGGTGTTAGAAGTATTCAAAATTGATTGCAGAGAGGGGCACCTGGATGGCTCAGTTGGTTAAGCATCCAACTTAGGCTCAGGTCATAATCTCACAGTTTGTGGGTTCTAGCCCCGCATCAGGCTCTGTGTTGACAGCTAGCTCAGAGCCTGGAGCCTGTCTTAGGATTCTGTATCTCCCTGTCTCTCTGACCTTCCCCTGCTCATGCTGTCTTTCTGTCTCTCAAAAATAAATTTTAAAAAGTTGATTGCAGTGAAAAAGGATAATGTGTGGTAAGGTTTCACATTTACTGAAATGTTTACACTAATATGTTGTAATTCCTCTAACAAAATTGTGAGGTGAAGAATAGCACCAGCTCCACATTTCACAGGTATAGCAATTAGGAATTACCCTTGCTTCAGGGTGCCTGCATGGCTCAGTTGGTAAGGCATCCACTCTTGGTTCTGGCTCAGATCATGATCTCATGGTTCATGAGTTTGAGCCTTGCACGTGACTCTGTGCTGCCAGGGAGGGACCTCCTTGGATTCTCTCTCTGCCCCTCCCCAGCTCATGCTTTCTCACTCTCAAGATAAATAAACTCAAAATTTTATATAAAAAAAAAGGATTTATCTTTGCTCATAGAACCAGCAAATGTATGTAGGTTTGTGTGTTGGGTGTGGGGGGCAGTTGGGCAGGAAGAGTGGTGGTAGTGTGGATTCTGGCTAGAATTCAAACCCAGTTTTTGGACTCCATAGCTTACAACTATAACATGGGAACTAACACATTCCTACCATTACATTTAGTGTAGTCCAGGAGACAGTTGCCTGTCACATTATTTGCCAAAACCGGCACAGGCATTGATGGGGTTTTGGAGTGGTGGGGGTCCAGAGCCAAGGGCAAAGGAAGACTTCTTGAGACGTCTGTGGTGCAAAAAGGTGATTTTATTAGAGCATGGGGACAGGCCCTGTGGGAGAGAGGGCTGTGCTGGGCTTGTGAAGAGTGCCTGGTTATATACTACAGAGGTGAGGGAGGTAAAGGCAAAAAGAAGGCCCCAAAAGGAGCCTCATAGGCTAAAGAGGACTCAC
>NC_043709.1:85270518-85272816 GCF_006229205.1 Suricata suricatta
TTCCCATGCAGGAAGTTTGGTTACCGAAGTCTGTTTATTGGCAACCACCGTTTATTGTGAACGGTACAGGGGACATAATAAGCTTAGTGGAGGGTTGTTGTCTTTAAAAAACAGGTGGTGGAGAGAGGAGGGGTGTGTGTCTGAATTAGCCTGTGATACTGCAGTGGTATTTACTCCAATGAATGACGGCTGTGACCCCATACAATGTTTACTGTCGGTGCTGTCAAAAGTTAAGAAGTAGCAGAAAGCCAATGAATCATTGACGTAGTAATTGGTAAAGTTTGTTGTGCGTCCACCAAAGAACATCTGGGGAACCAGCAGCACTCCAGCGAAAACAGGGAATTGGGCACAGGGCTATGTTGCTACAAAGCATCTTGGAGAGTAAGAAGTCTAAGGATTTCTTTTTCACAGTAATAAGAATATTTATTTTCAAGTGATTGGGAATTGGTTAGTGGTTACCTCGTCAACTTTGGGGAACAGTTCAGGTTTTGCTTATGCTTTCCACGGGAATAAACAAGTAATTATCCAGGTGAAGTTAATGTTGTAAAATAAGCTAAATTAACCTTTGTCTAAACTGGTTTTGTCTGTCAGAGAATTTTTCTAGGCTGGTCTCTGTTGGTGTTTTATTTTAACAATTCCCCCCTTTTGCTAATTCTCTTGTACTCAGGCTGAAGGACCACATATTTGTTGTTGCCATTCATTGAGTAATCAATCAGTCTGAGAGCCATGTAGTCACCGTCTTCATCATTTTGTAAGGACGCAGGTCTGAATCAAACTGACTCTGACCTTGGAGGCCTACGTGTCAGCTTCTCAGACAACCCTTGTAACGCCCAATCAGGAAAGACCAGCTAACACCTTTAACTTTTCGAAGGGTGGGCCTAAAGATGGAGGTTAAGACTAGTCACGCCTTACATGAGGGTCCTGGGCCCACTCTGTGATTGGTCAATACTGTAGGTTTTGGGATTGGTCCCCACCAAAAGTATCAATGAATGGTTAAACCTGCTGTCAATATACCTGTGTCCCCATTTCCTATAACTCCCCCTTCCCAAACTCATAAAAGCCTCCACCCCGCCATGCGGGGGGGGGGTTCGCTCCACGTGGATCCAGTGTGTTGGCTGCGTCTGTGAGCCCGTGCTTATATAAGCCTGTAATAAAGCCCTTTGCTTTTGCATGCGTGATTCGGCCTCCCTGGCGGTGTCTGGTTTTTTGGAGGGCGATATTAAAATCTGGGTACAACAATTTATGTGGTTATTGTTGATTTCCTCTAGTAATCTGATCCTGATGGATACCATATGGCAACTGAGTGGCTGCTGACAGGCATTTAAAACCCTTAGGAGTATTGGGGCGCCTGGGTGGCTCATTGGGTTAAGCATCTGAGTTGGGTTATGACCTCACAGTTCATGGGTTCCAGCTGGGTGGGGCTCAGCGCTGACAGCTCAGAGCCTGGAGCCTGCTTCAGATTCTGTGGCGCCCTCTCTCTCTGCCCCTCCCATGCTCACGCCCTATCTCTCTCTCAAAAATAAACATTTAAAAAAATCAAAACCGATAGGAGTAGACAACATATTAAAGAAGTAAATATGATGATTTAAGGAGAACAACAGTCAAAGACTGAAGAATTCCCCTGAGCAGATTCCCAGGTGCCAAGATTTAATCAACTAAGGAAATCAAATGGATTGCAGTTTTTAAAAAATTATTTAGCAGCGCCTGGGTGGCTCAGTCGGCTAAGTGTCTGGCTTCAGCTCAGGTTATGATCTCACAGTTCGTGGGTTCAAGTCCCACATCAGGCTCTGTGCTGGCAGCTCAGATTGTCTTTGGATTCTTTGTCTCCTTCTCTCTCTCTCTCTCAAAAAAACAATTTTTTTTTTTAACATAAGCATAACATGATGTATTAGCAGTACATCCTCATGATGATTTAGGACTGGATGAAAAAAGGATGTTTTATTTTAGGAGGCAGTGTTGTGGATCAACTTCCACCCAAATTAGGCCCCTTTATGATGTAAGCAGTCAGGTAATTTAATAAGGTATTTCTGTGGAAAACAAAGAGAAACAAAGGTTAATAGTTAAAGGAAATTATAAGTTAACTGAGTTTGGAGGGCAGCCAATTGAGACAATTTATAAATACTGGGTTCAAAGCATCTTCAGACGGAGTGAGGGCAAGAGTGGCAATCTAACAGATTTTCCTGGTTTGCAGTTTGAATGTCTCTGGCGATGTTGGCGGCTGGCCACAGAGCAACTGACACAAGGACTGGCCTCGCATGAGCTGTTTTGGTGGTTTCTCTGAAGTTTATATTCAGTTGT
>NC_043709.1:85272916-85302978 GCF_006229205.1 Suricata suricatta
GGAGTGAGGGCAAGAGTGGCAATCTAACAGATTTTCCTGGTTTGCAGTTTGAATGTCTCTGGCGATGTTGGCGGCTGGCCACAGAGCAACTGACACAAGGACTGGCCTCGCATGAGCTGTTTTGGTGGTTTCTCTGAAGTTTATATTCAGTTGTTCAGCTTTAGCTTGCATGGCTTTGGGAAAAGGGCAACTTTATTTTCATAGTGATTTCAGGTCAGAAGAGTGGGAGGAAATTGGAAATGTTAGTTTGGAGAGTTCTAGCCAAGTTTTGGAGGAAACTAGAGGAATTCGGGATCCAGTTCATTGTGTGAGTAGAAAACAAAACCTCAAGGATAATCAATATTTGATCTGATACCTACAAAGGTGTATTACTGAAACATCATTTTTCTGTTTAAAATTGTTATTTCTATCAAAGATTACCACAGTAAGACTAGGTTGTTTGCAAATTAAATGTAGTTTTCAAAAATTTGGCCTGATTATTTACATAAGTTCAGTAAGAATAGTGATTGACTGTATAGGCTCTTTTAAATCTGCTGTGCTGGAACTTTTCATAAGGAATCTTAGATTAAACTTTTCAAGTCTTTAGGTTAAGAAGCCAAGGTTAGGACGTTTCTAATTGTGTCCTAATACAAGGAGAAGAGATGGGGCTTATGTAAATACATGTATTGTCATGAAAAATAAAGATACTCAGCATGAATTTCTGAATTGTACAGGGATCAGGTAGGGAGGAAAATATACATATTTCAACCTTTATTTACAAAATTATATTTTACTGAAGTGCTGTAAGCTATAGATAGCTCAGAAGAGAGGAAAACAGGGAATCCTTTAAGTCTAGAAAACCAAATATTAAAGAACCAGCAGTGTTTTAAATGAAGTCCTAAAAGAACTATAATTGTCTTCATCAGTTCAGTCTCTTGTAACTCTTGTTTTACTTAAGCTTAGGTCAGCAGCTTTATGTATCGGTTTGAAATTGTTACCCATTCAGTGTTATGATCTTAAAGTTATGAGAAACCTGTACCTGTCAGTCTTTTCCATGAATTTCCTTGCAAATGATCACTTTTATAGGAACACTTTTGTGAGAGATCAGAGTAAAATAGTAACTGCCAGGGAGTGAAACAAGATTTAAAAATAGCCACTGTTAAAGATGTGGTGAGAGTTCATACACATACATGCACTTGCACACGTGCACACAAATACAATTGAGAAATAAATTGGGTATTTTTGTGATCCATAATATTTTAAGATAAATGCTGGAATTATGACTAGATAACATTATACCAGGATATGTCAGAGTTTTAGGAATTTCAAAAAAATTTTAATTAGTTATTTAATATATCCTATATAAGTTATGATCCAAGATAAAACATTAGTTTTTGACAGTGTTTCCCATGCAATTTAATATATCAAATAAATTATACTATATCATAAATTAACATTGCTCTTTTTACTTTATTTAGAAGTGGATTTGGGGAAGTTTGTTTAAAATATGAAAAGATTTAAAACATTTGGTCAAATAGGATCATAGGTCACTCTGAAATAATAGTTACCCATTCACTCAGAATGACAATTAAAAGACTCCAAAGGCAAATATAAAAATCTATATAGTAATAAAAAATTGAGTTCTTGTAGTAGAGAAGACTCAATTTTTCTAAGTAATCCAAGATGTGATAAAGAATTACACAACACTTTGTTTCACAAATTACCTTAAAGGTACAGAGAAAGTTTTGTTTATAACTTTTTAGGAAGAGCTGATCAGTAGTCAAAACAAAACTTTGTCTTTTTAATGGGAAAACAAATTCTAATTGATATTTGAACTTTTGTTTAAAACTTAAATAAATCTCTTTCACTTATAGCTAGACCATACATAAAATTCTTTTGTCAAGATTTCTTTTCCAGTTTTGTCCCATCTTTTTTTTTTTTTTTTTTTTTCTTTCCTTCCCTTTTCCTCATTCTGGAACAGTTATTTTACTTTAGGACAAAATTGCTTTTTTTTTTTTTCTTTCCCTTTACCAAACACCACCACTAACTAAAACCCATGTCCTTCATATCTTTCCTTGTCCAAAATATACACTCTATTTTCCTTACCTCCTTTTCATATAAAGTCATTTTCTTTCTCCCTTATTTTGATTAGCTTAAATTACACAAATTAATTAGAATTCTTAAGTCTTATAATCTTCAATTCCTAGGAAAAAAATCAAGAAATAAGTAATTGTGGATTTGCAAATTTATAAATATACAATTATAAAAACTTTATTTAGAGATACATTTTTTATAGTACAGTTTTAATGTGGCAAAGGACATAGTTATTAATAGACCCAAGTATCTATGGTTGGTCTGTAAAAATTAAAAACCAAAAGCTGGGATTGTTCTAAGGAATCCTAGGCTACTAAAGCCCGAGTGACTTTTCTGAGACTGTCTCAGCAAGTGAGGATAGGGTAAAACAGTGTTGGCAGGTGCCAATAGAAAGAATATAGTGATTTGTCATATATAAAATCATAGTTGCCATAGCTTGAATTTATTGGAAGAGTTTTCCTAGAAGATAAAGAACTGATTTAGGTTACCTTACAGCATATGATACAATTGGAACTAGAAATTAAACATAAATAAGAGCCTTGCATAGGAGTGCAAGGGAGCTGCTTAAAAACCATTCACTCTGAGGTACATTTGAGGCAGTGTGGTAGTACTGAGGGACTGCCATGACAGGATTCAGTTCAGAGAGCGAACTGAAATGGGTTTAAGTGGCATTTCTAAAACACTGATTTGCTGAGGTCAGTTTTAGTTGGCATCCAGATGTGATAAAAAGTATATTGAATCACGCAGCTATAAATACTTTTTAACTTTAATTCTTATTAGCTTCAGAGAAAAATTATTAGTTGATATTGTATGTCTTTAGTAATTCTCTTTTATCTCCCTGATTCCTCATTTAAACAAAAGGAGGGATCCCCAAGCTCCAAACTCCCAGTAGGCAAAAAATATCATTGGATTATGTTTATTACAATTATAGGTGTGGTTACTTTCTACATCCAGCATATGACAGTTTTTTTTCCCGTTTCTGGTAGTGATGTATAGTTTTATTTCAGCAGAAGTTTAAATAAAGTTAGTTTCCTTAAATAAAATATTAGCAATACTATGATACTCTACAGAAAAAAAAGAAAGTCCAAAGTAGATAAACTTATGTTTAGCATTTAGTGATTCAGTGTATTATCTCATTTGGAAATAATTTAGATAGCCAATGAATATTGATTATTTAGTTTAACTTGGCCTATACTTTTCTGTATAGGAAATAGGTTCAAGAATTCCTTACACTTACATAAATGAGTTATAAAGGCTTAGGGTGGAAAGCTGCCACAGGGTGAAAGCACCCAAGGTTAGTTAGAGGAGTAACTTGTTATCCTTAAAGCTACATGCTCCATCAATCTTAAACTTTAAAGATAACAGCTAATTGGTTGTATTGCCTACAGGAAACTACTTTTCCATCTGGCACTGATATATTATATAGTGCTTTGATTACAACTTCAAATGCCACTTGCCCCTAGACCCTTTGCTTCTTAATGCACACAAGTTAATGACTACTATCTGATTGTTTCTTTCTGCATGTTCACCATGTATGTAAAATCATGAGAGCTCAATAAATATGGAGGCAAATCCTTGTTGAGGGCTCTGGTCTCAGCCTCTCATGCATTCATTTCTGTGTTTGCTCTCTTGCCAGGTAAGAGAGAATTTAGGATGCCTGATAGAGACATTTCTGTTACGTTTTAAGCTTGGAGTAAACATTAAACAGCTACCATCATCCTAAGTTATTTTTCTTGTTGACAACTTTTTAAGACATGCTTGCCTTATTAAGCCAACAAACTTAAACTAGGTTTTTCTTATCAAATGTCATATGAGATCATGTAAACTTGAAAACATTTGGGTTAGCTTTTATATTTCTGAGGGTTTCAAGAATACTTCATTCATAAGAACTTATTTTTTCTTTTGGTAGGGATTTCATTAAATCTGTCGATTGCTGTAGACATTATGAACATTTTAACATTGTCACTTCTTTCAGTCTGTGGGCGGAGAATATTCCCATTTATTTGTGTTTTCTTCAATTTCTTTTATCAGTGTCCTGTAGTTTTCAGTGTACAAGACTTTTCACCTTTTTTGGTTAGGATTTTTCCTAGGTATTCTCTTCTTTTGGTGCAGTTTCAAATGGGATTGTTATTATAATTTCTCTTCTACTTCGTTATTAGTGTATAGAAGAAATACAACATATGTCTATATATTAATTTTGTATCCTGCAGTGTTATGGAGTTTGTTATTTCTAATAGATTTCTGGTGGAGTCTTTAGAGTTTTCTATATATAATATGTCATCTGCAAAGTGACAGTTTTACTTCTTTACCAATATGGATGCTTTTTCTTTTTTTTGTCTGACTGCTGTAGCTAGGACTTCCAATACTGTGTTGAATAAGTGGTAAGTGTGGATATTCTTGTCTTTTCCTCATCTTTGAGGAAAAGCTATCAGTTTTTTCACCATTGGGTATGATGTTAGCTGTGGGTTTTTCCATGTATGACTTTTATTTTGTTGAGGTATGTTCCCTTTAAACCTAGTTTGTTGAGAATTTTTATCATGAATGGAAGTTGTATTTTATCAAATGCTTTTTCTTCTCTCATCTATTAAGATGAGCATATGATTTTATGCTTCTTCTTGATGATGTGATGTATCATATTGATTGATTTGCAAATAATTGAACCACCCCTGCAACTCTGGATTAGTAAATCCCACTAGATCTTGGTGACTGATTTTTTTAGTATATTGTTAAATTTGGTTTGCTAATATTTTATTGTGAGTTTTGCATCTATGTTTATCAGAGATATTGGCCTGTAGTTCTTTTTTCTATTTTTTTTAATGTTTTATTTATTTTTGATACAGAGAGAGACAGAGCATGAGAGGGAGAGGGGCAGAGAGAGAAGGAGACACAGAACCGGAAGCAGGCTCCAGGCTTTGAACTAGCTGTCAGCACAGAGCCCGACCCGGGGCTCGAACCCACAACTGTGAGATCTGACTTGAGCCCAAGTCGGAGGCTTAACTGACTGAGCCACCAAGGCGCCCCAAGTAGTTCTTTTTTCTAATTTATTATTACTTTTCAGGGTCTTCATCTGGTTTTGGTATCAAGGTAATGCTGGCCTCATAGAATGAATCTGGAGATTTTCCTTCCTTTTCTGTTTTTTTGTAATAGTTTTAGAAGAATAGGTATTAACTCTTCTTTAAATATTCTGTAGAATTCATTTGTGAAGCCATCTGGTGCTAAACTTTTGTTTTCTGGGAGCATTTTGATTACTGATTTGATTTCATTGCTGGTTATCAGTCTGTTCAAATTTTCTATTTCTTTCTGATTCAGTTTTGGGAGGTTATTGGTCTGTTTTTATTTCTCCCTGATTCAATTTTTGACATTGTATGTTTTTAAGAATTTATCCATTTCTTTGAGACTATCAAATTTGTTGGCATATTATTTTTCATAATAGTGAATGATTCTTTTGATATATTTTTGAATGTGCTTTGCTAATATTTTGAGAGTTTTTGCATCTGTGTTTATCAGGGATATTGGCTTATAGTTGTGTGTGTGTGTGTGTGTGTGTGTGTGTGGTGTCATGTCTGTCTTGATTTGGTATGAGGATAATGTCAACCTTATAGGATATATTTGGAAGGTTTCCTTCTGCTTCTATTTTTTGGAATACTTGAGAATAGATATTAACTCTTTTTTAAATGCTTGATAGAATTTGCCTGTGGCCATTTTGCATATGGTCTTGGATTTTTCTTTGTTAGTATTTTGATATCCTAGTTGAACTGTGTTACCTGTAATTGGTTTGTTTCTATTTCTTCCTAGTTCAGTTTTGGAAGGTTGTAGGTTTCTAGAAATCGTTTTCATTTCTTCCAGGTTGTTCTATTTGTTAGCATATAATGTTTTCATAGTAGTCTTATAATCTTTTGTATATCTGTGGTGTCAGTTATTTTTCATTTCT
The DNA here is from genome assembly GCF_006229205.1 of Suricata suricatta. Classification (NCBI taxonomy): domain Eukaryota; kingdom Metazoa; phylum Chordata; class Mammalia; order Carnivora; family Herpestidae; genus Suricata; species Suricata suricatta. The sequence continues at coordinate 85,278,921 of NC_043709.1, forward strand.
GATTTTATTTGGTTCTCTCTCTTTTATTCTTGATGAGTCTGGCTAAAGCTTTTTTAAGTGTTTTTTATTTTTTCAAAGAACCAGCTTATGGAAACTACCAGTTATACTGAATTTATTTTACTTTTCCTCCCTTTCCTTCCCTTTCTTTTCCCTTCCCTGTCCTCTCCTCCCCTCCACTCCCCTCATCTCTATTTCATTTATTCTTCTTCTTCTGGTGCTTTTTATTTCCTTCCTTGTACTAACCTTGGGCTTTGTTCTTTTTCTAGTCCCTTTAGGTATAAGGTTAGATTGAGATTGTTCTTTCTTCCTGAGGTAGGCTTCTAGTGCTATAGATTTCCCTCTTTGAACTTCTTTCACTGTGTCCCAAACAGTTTGGACCATGTATTTTTATTTTCAGTTGTGTGTGTGTGTGTGTGTGTGTGTGTGTGTGTGTGTGTGTGTTTCAATTTCCTCTTTGCTTTTTTTGTTTACCTGTTGGTGGCTTGGTATCATGTTATTTAAGCTCCATGTGTTTGTGTCTCTCCCCGCCACCCCCCCCACCAAGTTTTCCCCCTTATAATTGAGCTCTGGTTTCTTACCATTGTGGTCAGAAAAGATTCTTGATAATATTTCAATCTTAAATTTATTGAGGTTTTTTTGTAGCCTAACATGTGATTTATCCTGAAGAATGTCCTATGTACACTTGGAAAGAATGTGTATTCCTCTCTCTGTTTTTGACAGAATGTTCTGTATGTATGTTAGCTCCATCTAGTCTAATGTGTTATTCAAAGATACTGTTGCCTCATTGATTTTTCTGTCTTGATCTGTGTGTTGATGTAAGTGGTGTGTTAAAATCCCCTATTATTATTGCATTACCATCAATATCTCTATGTCTCTTAATATTTGCTTTATGTATTTAGGTGCTCCAATGTGTGCATAATGAAGTATAGTTGCTATATACTCTGTTGGATTGATCTCTTTATTATCATGTAATTCTTTTCTTTGTTATAATAGTCTTTGTTTTATTTATTTTTTTAAAAGCAGTTATCTTAGATTTCTTTTTCTTGTTCTTTATCTTTTTTTTTTTAATTTTTGAGAGTCAGAGAGAGACAGTGCGAGCAGGGGAGAGTCAGAGAGAGAGGGATATACAGAATCTGAAGACAGGCTCCTTGCTCTGAGCTAGCTGTCAGCACAGAGCCCTACATGGGGCTTTAACCCACGAACTATGAGATCATGACCTGAACTGAAGCCAGCCGCCCAACCGACTGAGCCACCCAGGCACCCCTAGTCTTTGTTTTAAAGTCTGTTTTGTCTGATATAATTGTTGCTGTCTCCACTTGTCTCCATTTGCATGGAATATTTTGTTGCATTTCTAAATTTTTAGTCTGTGTCTTTAGGTCTGAAGTGAATCTCTTCACTTCATATTGTAGGCACCATATAGATGAGTCTTGCTTATTTATTTATTTTTTATCCTTTCAGTCACCCTCGGTTTTGATTGGAGCATATTTAGGCTGTTCACGTAAGTAATTACTAATAGGTATGTACTTATTGCCATATTGTTAGTTGTTTTCTGGTTGTCTTTGTCCCCTATTCTCTTGCTCTCTTTCTTTATGGCTTATTACTTTTTTTTTAATCCTTGAGTTTCTTTCTCTTTATTACTTATGTATCTATTAGATGTTTTTGGCTTGTGGTTACCATGAGGTTCATATATAACATGTATACCAATCTAAATTAAGATGATGGTTACTCAAGTTTGAACACATTCTAAGACAATTTCAATTTTACTATCCTCCTCAATCTATAATGTATATATTGTTATATTTTCCACCTCTTTATTTTGTGAGTTCCCTTAAGTAATTATTTTTGATAAAGTGGGTACTACTTCTCTTATCTTTTAACCATACTAGCTATGTAAGTGATGTCTCTACTACCTTACTGTTATGTTTGATTTTACTAATGGAACTTTTCCTTTTCCTAATTTTTCTTATTTCTAATTATGGCTTTTTTTTTTCCCCACTTAACATTGTTTTTTGTAAGGCCAGTTTAGTGGTGATGAACTCCTTTACCTTTTTTTTTTTAATTTATTTTTTAGTTTATATCCAAGTTAGTTAGCATATAGAGCAACAATGATTTCAGGAGTAGATTCATTAATGCCCCTTACCCATGTAGCCCATCCCCCCTCCCACAACCCTTCCAGTAACCCTGTTTGTTCTCCATATTTAAGAATCTCTTATGTTTTGCCTCCCTCCCTGTTTTTATATTATTTTTGCTTCCCTTCCTTTATGTTTATCTTTTTTTTATCTTAAAGACCTTATATGAGTAAAGTCATATGGTATTTGTCTTTCTCTGACTAATTTTGTTTAGCATAAAATCTTCTAGTTCTATCCACATAGTTGCAAATGGCAAGATTTCATTCTTTTTGATTGCTGAGTAATACTCCATTGTGTATAAATACCACAGCTTCTTTATCTATTCATCTGTTGATGGACATTTGGGCCCTTTCCATACTTTGGCTGTTGTCAGTAGTACTGCTGTAAACATTGGGGTGTATGTGCCCCTTCAAAACAGCATACCTGTATCTCTTGGATAAATACCTGGTAGTAAAATTGTTGGGTAGTAGGGTAGTTCTATTTTTAATTTTTTGAGGAACCTCCATACTGTTTTCTGGAGTGGCTGCACCAGTTTGCATTCCCATCCTTTACCTTTTATTTGTCAGGGAACTCTTTATTCCTTCCTCAATTCTAAATGATAACCTTGCTGTGTAGAGTATTCTTGGTTCCAGGTTTTTTCCTTTCACCACTTTGAATATATCTTGCCATTCCCTTCTGGCTTACAAAGTTTCTGTGCTGAAAAATCAGCTGATTTCCTCACGGGGTTTTCCTTGTATATAACTTTTTGTTTCTCTCTTGCTTCTTTTTAAAACCCTCTTTAATCTTTGCCATTTTCATAATGTGTTTTTGTGTGGTCCTCCTTGGGCTCATTTTGTTGAGGGCTGTCTGTACTTACTGAACCTTGGGTGTCTATTTTCTTCCCCATATTAGAAAAGTTTTTAGGTATTATTTCTTCATATGAATTTTCTGACCCTTCCTCTCTTCTGTTTCTTGCACCCCTATATATGCAAATGTTATTACGCTTAATGTTATTACAGAGGACCCCGGATATATTATCTTTCCTAAATGTTTATTTATTTATTTTAGAGAGAGGGAGAAGGAGAAAGAGAAACAGAATCCCAAGACGGTCCTGTGCTGTCAGTGCAGAGCTTCACATGGGGCTTGAACCACGAACCGTGAGATCATGACCTAAGCCAAAATTAGGAGTCAGATGCTTAATCAACTGAACCACCAGGTACCCCTATTCTCTTCTTTAAAATATCTGTTTTTCAGGGCACCTGGGTGGCTCAGTTGGTGAAGTGTCCAACTTTGGCTCAGGTCATGATCTCATGGTTCATAGGTTCTAGCCCCGCATCAGGCTCCCCCTGTCTCTGCTCCTCCCTAATCTGTACTCTGTCTCTCTCAAAAATAAACATTAAAAAGTATTTTTAAATAAATAAAATAAAATGTTTATTTTTCCTTTTACTCTTCAGCTTGGGTGTTCTGCATTACTCTATCTTCCAGATTGCTGAACCATTTTTCTGCTTCCTATGATCTATTGTATTTATTTCAGTTATCATATTCTTCGGCTCTCATTGGTTCTCTTTTATATTTTGTATCTGTTTGTTCATGTACTCACTGAGTTTATCCATTCTACTTTCCAGTCTGGTGAGCATCTTTATGACCATTACTTTGAATTCCTCATCAGGTAGATTTGCTATATCCATTTCATGTAGTCCTTTTTCTGAGGTTTTGTCTTCCTCTGTATGGAGAATATGCCTCTGTGTCCTCATGTTTTTTGACTTTCTGTGATTGTTTCTGTGAATTAGGCTGAGCAGCTACTTCTTCTAACTTGAAAGAATGGTCTTGTGTATGTGTATGGTTGTCCCCTGTGGGGACTGCGTGTGCCTGGTGGTTTTCATTGACTTGGAGTTTTGCCTGGCGTGGGCCAGGGGTTCTGAGCACTCTGTGCTGGTGCTGCCTTGGTGGGATGGCCAGAGCAGAAATGGGCATTCGCTGGGGCCGCCCCAGGCTTCTCTGTACAGATGGTGCCCTGGCAGGAGAGCTGACACTGACCTGGGTGCAAGCCAGGGTGCCCCAGGTGTTCAGCATAGGGGGCACCTACGTGGGGTGGCTGGAGCTGAAGTGGATATGAACCAGGGTGTGCTGGGATGCTCTGCACATGTTGTGTCTTGTGGGACTGCTGGACCAGAGGCGGGACGGGGGCAGGGGCTCCCAGGGCACTCCCAAGTAGGTGCTTCCTGGGCAGGGTGGCTGTAACCAAGGTGGGTGCAAGGCCTGTGGTGGTCTGTGCTTACAGAGTGACTAGCAGAAGAGAGCATGAGCGAGGTCCTGGAGTGCTGTGCACCGTGGTGTCCTAGCATGTCATCTGGAGTCCACACGGTACAGGTCTGGATTGTACCAGGGTGCTTTGTGCCTGTGTCACTTCGGCAGGTTGGCTGTAGGTGTAGTGAGCCCTGACCAGGGTGTTGCAGTGTGCATTGCGTTGGGGCTGCCTTGGTAGGATGGCCTGGGATGGTGTGGACTAGGGGACCAATGCTCACTGAGGCAGTAGGCTAGCTAGGGTGCCTGGATTGTGCTCCCATCCATGCTAGCAAGGTGGAAGGGAACACAAATCTGGCACTCTCCAGGCCCTACAATCCAGAGATTTCCAGCAGCCCCCTTGCTATTTGGTGGAGTTCTAGGGCTGGATCTTTTATATTCCAGTTGCTATTTTAAACTGCAGCTTCTTTTCTGTGCCCTAAGGGGTCCAGGCTTGATGTGGGCTCGGGCCCCAGGGCTCTCTGAGGCAGTAGGCCAGCTATGGCTTCCAGAACCTCCTCCCGTCTATGCTATTAGGGTAGACTGGGAACGTTAACCATGACACTTGGCAGTGCCTCCTATCTGGAGAGAATTCTAGGTGTTGCCCCACCAATTTGGTGGTGTCCTAAGGCTGGTTCTTTTATATTTTAATTTCCCTTTCAAACTGTGGCTTCTTTTCTGTGTCCCAGGGCAGATGAATCTGCTCATGGCCCTTCAATAATATTCCTTTCCATTGCAGGTCCACAGCATTCCAGGGGTTGCGGGGTAAGGGGGTGGGAGTTTCTTTTGTTACAGTGTGTCTGTCTTGCTCTTTTAGGTTTTTAATGTTTGTTTATTTTTGAGAGAGTGAGTGAGTGCACACACAGGGAAGGAGCAGAGAGAGAGGGAGACCTAGAATCTGAAGCATGTCAGCATAGAGCCTGACACAGGGTTTGAAGTCATGAACTGTGAAATCATGACCTGAGCTGAAGTCAGACACTTAAGCCACTGAGCCACACAGGCGCCCCTGTCTGTCTTGTTCTTTATGTAATCTCCATCTTCTGTTATGCAGAAACTGGTCCATCCCAGTTCTTCTTAAGGAGAAATCATTCGCTTTATTAGTAGGTGTAGATTTGTTGTATCTGTGAGGAGATGAGTTCAGGGTCTTCCTCTGTTGTCATCTTGGATCGGAAGCTGTCTGTCAGGTAGGGTTTGATCAGAGAAGCAGAGTTATGATGAATGATTCAAGGGATTTACTGGAGGGATTTGACCTTATGTGATTATGTGAAGTGGTCAAGCTCTGCCCTGGTGTATGTCACCTGTGTGTCTGGCACTGGGCCTGAAGTCAGCGCCAGCCGTCAGGAAGAGAAGGTATATGTACGGTGGGGGTGCAGAAGCAAACTGCAACCTGTGACGGTGAATCGTGTTTCTTCGCAGAATCTATGTACTCTCAGTGCCTCAAAGTCTGCAACTTGAATGATGCAGGAGCGGGTGTACTTGCACATGGACTTGCATACTGCCTAGCTGAGGGTTCAGAGAAGCTAAAGGAAAACAGCATCTGAGGGAGCTGCAGACTCTGCTCTTTCCCTAAGGATATCTAGCAGCAGCCAGACTTGTGAGCCCGGCACTTCCCCGTGCCAATGAGGTCATCAATCCTGGTCTTAAATAACCTTTTCACATATGGAAAACAAGGGCACTGTTTCACTTTTGCCTTCATATTTCTGGCTGCTCAACCAAACACAGCTGTCCCTTGTCCAACCAAAGATAAACTCTTCCTCTCCCCCAAAAAAGGTACATATTCTTATTATTTATATTTGGATGATGAACATATCTCTCTTGCTGAATCACACCCTTCTTTGGTAATCCTCTAACTTAACTCCTGAGATACGAAGTCAGCTATTATTAACACATTTTATTTTAGATGTTAAGAGAATAGAAAAAGGGACCTAAATACATGCATACATACATACCCACCACCAACAACAAAAAAAAAATAAGGAAAAAATGCTTATAGTTATTACAGCTCCTGCTTCTCAATTGATCATGTGGTCATTAGATGTTATTTTATAACTATCTTCAGTTTCCCATTTCTTATTCTTTTACTCTCAACAAGTACCTTACTTTAGGCACAAATCCTTGCCTGGTGTGTGGACCTGCCTTAACAATTTGCTTGTATTAGGGTTTTGTAGTTGTTTTGTTTTGTTTTTATTTTTGAGAGAGAGTGTGTGTGCACTTAGGTGAGGGGTAGAGAGAGAGACAGAGAGAAGATCAAAGCAAGGCTCTGCACTATCAGTGCAAAGCCCAATGCGGGGCTCTAACTTATGAACCGTGAGATTATGACCAGAGCCAAAGTCAGATGCTTAACCAACTGAGCCACCAAGGCAACCCAAGTTTTGTAGTTTTGCTTAACTTTATAATCACAGGATGTAGGAATACCAAAAGGTACCCTAGAGGTTCTCCTACATTTCAAACATACTCCTCCTTACTTTTCAGTAGTATGGTAGCAATCCCGTTTCCCTTGATTAATCAGAATCACTCACCCCAGCCAGTACGCCAGTACAGTAACCCTCTTCTTGGCCTACTGATTTACTGGCGTGAGGAGTTCAAAGTGGTCAAGAGGCAGTCTGCTTCCATTTAAATGGAACCATTGCTTTTTCCCCTGGTAGAAGCATTCCTTCCTTGCTAAGATCTCTACTTTTTTTTTTTTTTTTTTTTTTTTTTTTTTTTTTTTTTTTTTTTTTTTTTTTTTTAAGAGAGAGAGCATGAGCAGGGAGAGGCAGAGAGAGGGAGACACAGAATCTGAAACAGACTCCAGGCTCTGAGCTGTCAGCAGAGAGTCTGACCTTGGGCCTGAACCCACCAACCATGAGATCATGGCCTGAGCTGAAGTCGGTTATTTAACTGAATGAGCCACCCAAGTGCCCCCGACCTCTAAACCAGCACAATTCAAAGTTCCAGGGATGGGAAGCAGACATTTCACTAGTGGATCACTAGCAGGTAATTTTAAGAGGAGCCACTCCCATTTCCACGCTGATCCTTAGGCCCAAGAATCTTATCTATGGGACAAACAGCACTGTCTTCACTGTTTTCGTAGGTAAGGGCAGTTACACTGGCTTTTACATGGTCCTTCCTACCATAATAGCCCTTAGTCATAGGCCAAGAGACCAATACATGGATTTGGTTAGGTGCTGAATGTATCTGTTCTGATAATACGATCTGGAACTAGGGAAATAACCATAGAGTGGGTTAGAGGACCTCCTGAGTCCACTTTGTGATGGAACTGAGCAAAACTGCATTGACCATGTGACAAAACAGTCCCAGTTTTGACTTGGTGGGTCACCATGGCATTCTCATCTTCCAGAAACTGTCAGCTCAGAGTTAATGTCTAGTAATTTCTGTGAAGTCATTGTCCTTTCCCCAATACATAATTACTTTGATAAATTTCTCTGGACAATACTAGTGTCAAGATTTACTACATACAATTTTAGATATGTAATGGAATTCTTCCTCAGAGGGTCCCAACCTGCATGGTATTCAAGGGACTCTTTGTCTATAAATTGGCTCATTTCCAAGAACTGGTTGAAGGACTCTGACTCTATAGTGATTCAAGTCAAACTTCCATTTACCAGAATCAGGGCTTTGTATTCTGCATATTAAAATTGAGTAATCTGTTCCAAGGACATCATGATCAACTAGCCAATGCCAGGTTTCTCTGTGGATCAGTCTTCTGTTTACTGCTTCTGTCCTGTTGTCTCTTACAGCAACCACATGTACCTTTTCTTTGGTTATGAATTGAATTGCTACCGTTTACCTCCCATACCTTGGAATCCATAATTTTCATTGATTCTATTGACCTAGTACAAAGGCAGTACTTTTCTTACTGTCGTTCCTGGCTTACAGAGAACAGCCACTATGAGCTCTTCAGGGATGCTGGGGCTCTTCTCATGAATGTATTTTTCACAGCCTTGGTGAAGGGAGTCTACTCTGGATCTTCCTGGAGGACAGCAAGAGAGTGGATGGTCAATCTACCTGATAATCCACTCTAGCCTTCCCATCTCCCAAAGCCTCTGGACCCTCTTTTTAGAGGTTCTAGCACTTCAGTGTCATTGAAATCTACCTGTGTCATCCATCCCAACTTTCTGACATTCATCATTGGAGCCAGATTTCTGGGAAACAGAAATCTGGCTCCAATGACGAATTAAAAATTATTAGATCCACTCCTGGCCACTGTGTTAAATGCACTAAGCCTGAATTTTCATGTAAGTAAATTTAGCTTTTTACTTATTTTGTTCTGTTCACTCCAGTTTAGTCTCCTTAGAATCTACTCCCACATATATTCCCTACTTTTCTAGTGATACAGGCATACATCAGAGATCTTACAGGTTTGTTTCCAACCACTACAATAAAGCCAGTATCATAACAAAGCAAGGCAAATGAATTGTTTGGTTCTCCAGTGCATATAAAAATTATATTTACACTATACTTATTAAGTGACTTATTAAGTTTGCAATAGAAAGAATGTCTCAAACAACAATGCTCATATCTTAATTAAGAAAAATTTAGTGTTGGGATGCCTGAATCATTCAGTCAGTTGAGCATCTAACTCTTGGTTTCAGCACAGGTCATGATCTTGCTGTTCATGGGTTTGGGCCTTGCTTCAGGCTCTGTACTGTCATCATGGGGCCTGCTTGGGATTTCTCTCCCCGACCCCCTCTCACTCTGCCCCTCTCTAACTCTCTCTCTCTCTACCTCTTTCTCAAAATAAGTAAATAAACTTAAAAAAAAGAATATTGCTGAAAATGATAGCTATCATCTGAGCTTTCAGTGAGTGTAATATTTTTGCTGGTCCAGAATCTTGCCTCGATGTTGATGGCTGCTGACTGATCAGGGAGGTGGTTGATGAAAGTTGGGGTGGCTGAGGCAATTTCTTAAAATAAGACAACAGTGAAGTGTGCCACACTGATAGACTTTTTCTTTCTTTCATGTATGATTTCTCTGTACACGTGATAGTATTTTACCCATAGTCGAACTTTCAAAATTGGAGCCAGTCCTCTCAAAACCTGGCGCTGGTGCTTTATTAGCTAATAAGCTTCTGTAGTACTCTATATCCTTTTATGTACTTTCAACAATTTTTACAGCATCTTCAAGAAACCACTTTCTTCATCCATCCATGTCTCCTCTCTGTTAGTATTATCATGAGAGTGCAGCAGTTCACTCCCATCTTCAGGCTTTACTGCAAATTCTAGTTATTTGGCTATTTCTACCTCATCTGTGGTGACTTTCTCCAATGAAATCTTGAACCCCCAAAGTCATCCATGAGTGTTTGAATTAACTTCTTCTGAACTCCTGTTAATATTGATATTTTGACTTTGTCCCATGAATCATGAATTTTTTGAATGGCATCTAATTCACAGATCCTTTCAAGAAGATTTTCTTTTTTCCCCCAAAAATGTCTTATTTGGCAGGGCAGCTGGAGCTGAGAAAAAGCCTCGGCCGGGGGTGTCCTAGAAAGCTGTCTGAGGCCAAAGTGGTGCAGGCCTGAAGTGTTGCAGTGTGCTGTGTGCCTGCCTCCATGGGGTGAGACAGGTGGAGCTGCAGTGCGCGCTGACCGGGGCTTCCTGGTGTGCCCATCATGGGGCTGCCCCGGTGGACAGCTGGGGCTGGTGTCAGGGCTCACGGAGATGGTAGGCTGGTTAGGACGCCTGGACTCTGCTCCCATCTATGCTGTCAAGGTGGTGGGACGGTGCATAAGCCGTGCACGTTTTGGACCTTCCAGCCCAGAGAGAGTTGCAGCAGCGCCCTTGTACTTAGCAGGGTTCAAGGGCTAGTTCCTTTATATTCTAGTTGCTCTTTTGAGCCATGGCTTTTATCTTCTGTGGCCCAGGGTGGATGAATCTGCTCCTGGTACCTCATTACTGTTCTCCCCACCGCAGTTTGCAGCATCAGGGCTGGGGTACCCTTGGTTACCAGGTCTCAGTCCTTGTGGCTGTTCTGCGTGTGGTCTGTCTTTTGTTGTACAGAAGCTGTTCAGTCAGCGCTCAGTTCTTCAAGAGGAATTGCCTATAAATAGGTGTAGATTTGGTGCACCCGGAACACGATCTTCCGCTGTTGCCATCTTGGATTGGAACTCCCTAGTTCGTTGTTTTTAAATCTTTACAGGCTAATATATATAGCTAGGACTACATGGGGGCAATATTAGATCCCAAAATAGACTCAAAAGATTAAGCAAGCTTTGAATAGCATTTTCTAGATTAAAAAGTGACAAAGTTTTAAAACAACTAAGTAAAATAATGAAAAAATAAAAGGATAAGTGTTATGTGTATGGATCTATATTGCTGTACTAAGGGCATGTTAACATTTTAAGAAACGAAGGGAAAAGTTTAAATACCTCTGAATAGAAATGCTATTTATATGGTTTTTTTTTTAAAGGCTCATGTCTAAGAGTTTATAGTAACTGGGAAGAGAAATTTAATGCAAAAAAGATTACAGTGAATTATTTTTGAACCAGAAAGTGGCCACTCATGAGACACTAAAATAACAGTGTTTTGGTGCTGTATTTTAACTTTTCTTCCATCCTGTGTTTATGTTGTATTTGAAGAGCTGGACTAACCAGTTCCCCCTCACAGAGTTCTGACACCTTGGCAGGTAAGAGAACTCCAGTTTTAACTTTGTAGCTAGAGGAACTTACAAGTTTATGATACTGTTATATCACCAGTTAACAAGAGTGTGACACCTATAGCAGGGTGCTAGGATCAATCATAGGGAGTATCTGATGAGGACATTCTTGGCTCTAAATAGTGTACCTAGGAAGCCACCGTTTCCAGAACATTGCTTAATGAGCACACATCAGGTAAATAGGAAGAACAGACTGATTGTAACTCTCTCTCAGTCATCTCTGGCAGACATTCTGGTTCCAAAGGCTTTCTGGTAAGGAGGTTATTTTCTTTACATCACTCTAAATTCAACAAAGTCTTACAGAGACTATACCAGTTCAGTAATAGTCTGGAGGAATATCCTTTCATTCAGAACAAATGAACACATCAGTGTGTAGGGTGGCTCATGTTGAGGACTCATATTAAGCCAGTTTAACAACTATAATAGCCTGTCCTTGTAATTCCTAAATCCCAGTTGCCTATCTCATTACAGCATGTGAAAGAAAGAAGGTAACCGCACACTGCAGAGATCTAATCAACATCCTGAAGTAGACAGAGGACCTGACCTCGTCACAGTATTGGTTGCCATCAACACTGGTTGAGAAGTCTGCCTGTGCAGCCAAGGTTGAAAGCCAACAGGACTCGTAAACCTGCAAACCATGCCGGGTACCATTGTGTCTATAGATGAGATGAGGGTTTCTCAGACGCGTATCCCTTCAAGACAGGGTTTATATTTGAATAAAATGAGGCCACTGACATTTAACTAAAGAGCTAACTGACATAGAAGGACCAGGGGGATTATTAATGTGAAGAGAAAATGAACAGCTGAGTTTTGACCAGAGTGTTTGGTTTTTGTTTGTAGATGGAATCACTTCAAACTTGTCCTTCTGAAGGGGCTGAGAAAAAGAGGGAAGAAAAAAATTCGGGTAACTTCCAGAAGTCTGCAACTTGCTTCAGCAATCTAAGAATAGAGTGTTTCTAAATTTTCCAAGAAAACATTTTATGCACGTATACACCATTACTTCGTAGTTAAAAGTTTAAGGCAATTTTAGTACTGAAGACTTGAGGTCGTGATTTATAAAAATTGACAATATGAAATGAGAAAAATATAAAATACTTATTAACCTTTTATACCTTGACATATTGTATTTTTTTTTACATACCTTTTGATAGCAGTGTTATCACATGGAATATTTTATATAGGCTTATTACAAAGAGAGTGACTTCAGCTCTTAACAGCTGTGGAATCCAAATGCAAAAGGAATAAAAAATGGTTTTAGCAAGTAAGTAAGCTAAACAAAACACCTCTTGAAACCACAACCCTCTCTAATATTTCAATCAGAATGATTCTGTTATACCAGACCAAGTTGTTGGCTAAGTAGATTACAACCTACAACCTAGTAAAGCTAAATCAGAAATGAGTAACTTAAATTTACATTAAGTGCTAGGTTTTGTGGTGGAAAAATATATTTTAAAACATTGCCACTGAAATCATTATTGCTTCTATTAAAACAGTGCAGTCATTTACCTTTTTGTGACTTTCCCTTATTTGGAACCAGCAGATCTTCTCCATATGATGAAAAATCCATTTAAATTTTCAAATGTCTCTTCTAAGTCAGTTTCACCAATTAAGACCACACCCATTTGGCATGACGACTTTGACATATTCTTGTACTTTGGTGCATCTCACAATTAATTCATGATCTGAACCCAAGCCCTGTGCATTGTATTTTCCCAACAATACAACCTAAATGTAGGGATAAAGTACAAAAAGTAAACACTAGATGTAGTTACATTGTTATGTCAGAATGGCCAGCAGAAAAATCTATTCACAATAATCGGGGAGCATCAGATGGCACTGCACTTACTGTATGGATGACACTAGCACACGACCCATACGAACATTCAAAATATCTTTGTTAATTCAAATATATAGGATCTGGACTAATTACATTAGCTAAGAGTCACGATTCAGTCTCCTTAAATCTTATGTGTGCTCTTCCTTATCAGTAAATGATGGAGAAAACACTCGCCTCAAAGTAAAATGAGTCTGGCAAAGTACCTGGTTCGTTCTTGAGTACGACAGCTATTAGTTCCCTTTACTAGGCACGAATGGATCTCAAACGAAATGCAGAAATGCACCAATAGGGAGTAAGTCTAGAGCAGATGCCCCCCCCACCCTTAACTATAAAATAGTATAGTAGGAGGTGGTGATTAAGACCAGCAGTAATACCAGGTACTAATTTGCAAGAAATTAGGTCTTTTTTTTTTTTGTAAAATGTCTAAAACTACATCTTTACTTACTCGAATGATATTACATAGTTCAAGACTCAAGCAGAAAAAGGCACTAATTTGCTTATCTTACCAATTTGTTATATGAGCAAAAGGTTGAAAGCTGAAGTCCCTGTCAATAGAGTGTCCTGAAGTAGCTGCAGCCATGCACTTGGCTGTGTACCATCCCATCTGTCTAGCCTGGGTCCACAGTCGTCTGAAATAAAAAATGTTATAAGATCTATTGTCCTTACTTAAAAAATGGTAGCACCTTAATCTTATAAAACTCCTTAAAGATGTTCAATATTAACAGTCCTTGAGACTGGGTAGATCGGGCTAGCAGAGGACTAGTTGGATTGTCTTTGCCATGGAAGCAATCACCAGCCCACACTAACCAAAACTGATATTGCTATTTGAGAATTCTATCCAAATTACTGCCCTAAAATTAAAGGATGCTATCAGTTCTGTATGTTTCAATAAATTGTAGCAAATAAGTAACACATCTCAGGGTACTCCAGGGAAAAATGCTAATTAACTGGTCTCCTCTGGCAAAGTAAATTTTTTTTAAATTTATTTTTTTAAGTTTTTTTTTAATGTTTTATTTATTTTTGATACAGAGAGAGACAGAGCATGAGAGGGAGAGAGGGAGAGCGAGGAGGAGACACAGAACTAGAAGCAGGCTCTAGTTTCTGAGCTATCTGTCAGCACAGAGCCTGATGTGGGGCTCGAACCCACGAATGTGAGATCTGACCTGAGCCGAAGTCGGAGGCTTAACCGACTGAGCCACCCAGGCGCCCCATCTTGCAAAGTAAGTTTATCATCATCATAAGTAGAGATGAGAAATTATCACTGAAAAATGCATTCCTTTTCCTAATCCTTAGGTTTTGGTGCTACATAGTTAAGGCCTCTTCTGCAGTAAAACCTCAGTGGTCAGGCAGATCGATATATTAGTCAGGTGTCCTAACAGCCTCATGAAATCTGGTAAGATTTCAGCAACCAATGCTGGGAATTCATTTTAAAGTCTTCCCTTAAATTATTAGTGATCCAAGATAGAATATGCCTTGGAAGTCAAGAGATTTAAATACCAGCTCTTCTATATATTTAACTTTTTATTTTTACTTAATTGAGCCTCAGTTTCTTCACCTGAAACATAAATGTATACCACCTATTTAATGGCTATTAAGAGATTTAAAAGCAATCAGTAATGTCTTTTTGTGTGCAAAACTAATACCACAATCATTTCTGATAGATTTTTAAAAATTCATTGTCCTCTATAAACATAAAGTAGGTCTGATGAAGTGACAGGCAGTCTGTGGTAAGACAGTGGAGTAAACTGAGCACAATACTAGAAAATGGCTAATAGAAGTGGCCTGCAGTATTGTACTGCTGGACCATTACTTCATGTATACCAGCTTCAAGGTCCTTTCAGTTTGTGTCTTGGACTATGTAAAATAAATTAATTAGTGTGCTTATTTACTGCTTCTGCAAATTAAGAGACAGGGTCTATTAGATTCACTCAAGAGATGCCTATTTTTGGATGGCATATACAAAGTTTATGACATCCATTAAAGATATCATTTACGCTAAAGGGCTCAAAAGTGTTTAAAAAGTTCCCACAAACTAGAGTTTATGACAGAGATGTCACAGATAAAACAGGCTAGCAATTTAGAAACAGGCTGATAGTGCTCTTTTAAAAAAATTTTTTTTTAACATTTACTTTTTGAGAGACAGAGACACAGCATGAACAGAAGTGGGGCAGAGAAAGGGGGAGCAGAATACAAAGCAGGCTCTGAGCTGTTAGCACAGAGCCTGATGCAGGGCTTGAACTCACGAACCATGAGATCATGACCTGAAGTCAGATGCTGAACCGACTGAACCACCCAGGCACACCCAGGCTGAAAAGACTCTTATATGACTGTTAACCTCTGCTGTAGGCAGAAACACACAAAGTAATGACTCTGCCTCATAAATACAACATCTAGCTCTTATGCTACTTCACCCTCTATGGTTGACCTGAAGGAGTAATATCCTTATCTATGGAGCTGGTTCTTTTATCTGTAACATCTACTGTGTCTCTGCTCTGCCTGAGACAGCCTCACCTAGGAGCACGGTCTGAATATCTTCCTCAAGGATTTCTGCTCCACCACTAGGAGGGAGGCAACACTATGAGGGCAGGAGGAAGTCTAGATCCGGTTGGATGGAGGTGTTCAGCTAAGGAAGGCTGTTTACTATAGGAAATTTTTTCAGTCATAATTCCACGGGGACAGAATAGGGTCATCATTTACCTAAATGGTTTATACCTCAGTAATTAATCTAAAGCTGTGCTGTCCAGTCAGGCAGACACTAGATACATGCAGCTATTTAAACTTAAGTGCCGAAGAAATATGTATTAGTGACTACCTGACTGGATACTGCAAAGGCATAGAACATTTCTGTTGTCACATAAAGTTCCACTGCACAGTGTTAAGTATCTGAAAATGAAAAGCAAAGTAACAGCTCATAATTCTTTTTAAGTTACAAGATATCCCAGTCTGTTCTGTCACTATATAATAACTTACCAAAAGGGAAAAATTCTTTAACTGTCACACACAAAAAAAAAAAAAACCTCTATGGTAGCTTCTTACTTAAAGTAAAAAGAGTGGAAAACCAGATATTTAGGTTTGCTGGTAGCCACTCCTTTACCATCAGATGGGATGTCTAATAAGACATGATCACGGATGCTGGCTTACCAGCTAACAGGATGCAGTGCAGATATCACCTGCCGCATAGATATCAGAGACAGACGTGTGCATGTGATCGTCCACTTTCAGGCCACCATCTTCTCCTACATCAAACTAAACAAGGTTCCTTATGAGAATAAATAAAGAGAAATGAGATCCCTTTGTCATTTTAAAGTAAAAGAATGAGTCACATTTTTACACCTTGGTATGCTCATCTTTAAAGAGAAAGTAAAAATTAGCTGAAAGTTTAGACAACTCAGCTGAATTTCCAGAGAATCAAAATCCTAAGACCAACTCAAAAATTCTTAGACTTTCAACATCAAGAACACGTACCCACTAATAATTACAATATTCCTGTTTTGTGAGCTTCAAATGGCAAAGGTAAAAAACACAAAATAGTTTCTCTAAAAGAATCACTTGTAAGAATCCATGGCTGTCACTCTCTTACCAACCTTTATACAAATGAAATATGCATTATGTCCCATCAGTGATGACACTTGTGCTGGGATGTTAGCTGCTTAAGGACTTCAGGCAGTAAGAAATACTGCAAATCCAAACATGAATATGATCTAAATTGTTTTCAGCTTCCTTAAGTTACAGTTGCATACTACAACAATGAATTTATTTATGCTTGAAAATTAAATCTTATAAATATAAAAATATTCACAGCAGGACAATAAAAACAACCCTTCACCTTACATTGTTACCACAGAGAAAAGGTTCTGTATTTGGTGTAACTCCTGTAGCGCTGACAACGAAATCGCAGCTGTATATCTTTTCATTGGTCAGTTCCACATCCACAGGCCAAACCTTTAAAACAAAATAAAATAGTGGCACCTGGGTGGCTTAGTCAGTTGAGCGTCCAGCTTCGGCTCAGGTCATGATCTCATGGTTCGTGGGTTCAAGCCCCACATCAGGCTCTGTGCTTACCATTAGCTCAGAGCCTGGAGCCTTTCTTCGGATTCTGTGTCTCTTTCTCTCTCTGCCCCTCCCGTGTTCATGCTCTGTCTCTCTCTGTCTCTCAAAAATAAATAAATGTAAACAAAATTAAAACAAAATAAATAAAACCTTTATTCTCCAATGTAATTACCACCAGACGCTCATAGCATTATATAAATATAATGCCTCAAATAGTGAAAGCAGCAGGAGAGTACTTTAAAACAACACAGCTTAATAATTTTTATAAGGCACATTTGCTAGAACCATTATAATATAATCATTGTCTCCTTGTTTTGGGAATACTTACAAAATTATGGCATTCTAAACCTTTCCTTCGAATTTAGACTTAGAACTTTTCTAACAAAAGTACATTTAAATTGATAATCACCTTATAAATTTATTTCTCTAAAAATATTAATACATTATACTCTAGAGAGTTTAGTCCAACTACATTACTCATTTTTCAATGTTTTTCCTTACTATTCTTAGTCAAACTGTAACATTAACTCTTTCCATGGAAAAATTAAAATAATTCAAAACAATGGAATATTATACACTAATTTGGCTGATTGTGTTTTTGCAAATGGTGGTAGTTCTCACAAGAGGTGTGGAATAGGAATTAGATCTGCTTCATAGTCCCAGATTTACTGATTTTCAATCTGTTTGGAGGAAGTCACCTCACCTCTGAGAGCATAAAGGTGTTTTTAGTTTCTATGTGTTTTGATCTGCAAGATACTCTGTTTAACTCACAGTGTTGTGGTGGTCAAAACACCAAAAACCCCATGTTAAAATGTGATGCTCTCTATACAAATCATTAGGGAATTTGAAGTTAAGTAGTGAAAAGGAAATGACTTACATAATTAAGTTTTGGTTTCATGTTTACCTTTTTTTTTTTTAATTTTTGAAGAAGAGACACAGAGCATGAGCGGGGTAGGGGCAGAGAAAGAGGGAGATACAGAATCCAAAGCAGGCTCCAGCCCCTGAGCTGTCAGTAAAGAGCCCGATGTGGGGCACAAACTCCCAAACTGTGAGATCATAACGTGAGCCAAAGTCACACGCTTAACAGACTGAGCCATCCAGGTGCCCCTCATGTTTACTTTTAATATTCAAGTTTCCCTCCTTTTAAATTAGTGGTTATTGCATTTTTTCTTAATTACTTACCTCTATCAGTTGTGACTGACTGCTCATGATGGTCTCTCAGAAAAGGCAAGGACTTTTTCTTAGCAATTCTAAATTCTTCCTGAAGGTAGATTTTCTTTACTTCACATGTAGTTTCAATGTAAATCTTATGAGAAAACTAAAAGAAATAGTGGTCACCATACTACTTCCAAAAAGATTGACTTTGGTTACTGATGATAAAAAAAATTTACAATACACTCATAGAAGCATATGGAAAAAATAATTCTTGTAATATAAGTGAAAACACATTGGATGCACATCTTCTCAATTTCTGTTTGTGAAGGCAGTAAGAAGAAATCCATTCAGAACTTGGAACAAGTAGTTGCATTGACAGGTAATACCAAGGACATGCTTTTTAGTATAAGCCTCACTGGTAACTACAAATACATTTTCTAAAAATGACAACTGCTAGACACTATTAAAACCTTTTGAGGGCAGGTCTATGTTGACTTCCTTTCTATTATATCCCAGAACCTTAGTAAAGTACCAAGTATATAGGAGATACCGTTTACTGAACCAAACTACTGAAGTTCTCAGTTTAAAAATACTGTTTGTCTTAGGATCTGAAGGTGCATGACACCAGCTCCCCTCCAAACTACCTGAGGCTGAAAAGAAATCAGACACAGTAATAAGAACTCCAGTATACTTCTAACAGTATTTAGATACCACAGACTTGGGTGGCTCAGTCGGTTAAGCGTCTGGCTTTGGCTCAGGTCATGATCTCATGGTTCGTGGGTTTGAGCCCCGCATCAGGCTCTGTGCTGATGGCTAGCTCAGAGCCTGGAGCCTGCTTTGGATTCTCCCTTTCTCTCTGACCTCCCCTGCTCGCACTGTCTTTCTCTGTCTCTCAAAAATAAATAAAAGACATAAAAATTAATTAAAAACAAAACAACTCAGATGCTTTTCCGCAAGGCAACCACCATACTTCATATAGAACAGAAATGCATAGTTTCCATTAAAAAAAAAAGATCACAGACTTTTAACAATTATTTAAAAACAGAAATACCTAATAAAATGAGTAAAGGCAAATCATCTTCTTATCCAATTGAGGTATTAATTTTGTTTAGAATTTATCTAATAACCTTTAAATAATATAATGCATAGGAGGTGACCTTTAAGAAAGATTAACTTCAAACAGGGCAGGTATATTCACTATAGAAATCTCTGTGCCTGGAGAATTAAAAAGAAGGGCAAGAGTCAGTTTTTGACTAATTAAATGACCACTTATCTTTTTAGGTAAGGAACTGGGCCAGCTGCTATTGGTCCTGTCCTAGCACTCTGGATTTTAAGTAAAGGGACCTAGCAGTTGTTGGACTAAATTTGTGACCAGTCTTCAGCACATGGTTCAAGAATTTAATATTGCATCTAGACATGTTTAATTAGTACCTAAACAATACCTCTTTTCTTCCTTTAAGATTCAAGTTCTTCATGTCAATCAGGCCCCAAGGCACCGCCCATATTGCCAGCACTACCTTTGGGTTTTGCTTCCTTTTTTCTTCGTGAAGAGATAAAACACAATTCAAAATTCAAATGATACAAAAACTGCTAGGCTGAGAAGTATACTTGTGTTCTCAAGCTTTTTGGCAATGTTATGAGGCTCATATAGCATGAACTAACTTATCTGTATTGATCATTTTAGTATTTTGTGATACAGAGCTATAAAACAGATCATCTTTCAATCAAGTGTTGAGTATAAACCATGTTATATACATGGTTAATATAAAGGGTAAGATCTGATCAACGGTTGATAATCCAAACTATATAAAGAACTCATACAACTTGGTAACAGAAATTCAACCATAATAAAAAACAGGCAGAGGACCTGAACATTTTCCCAAAGACATACAGATGGCTAACAAGGACATGAACAAGTGTTCAAAATCACTAATCATCAGAAAACTACAAATCAAAATTAAAATGAGATATTACCTCACACTTGCCAGAATGGCTAGAATCAAAAAGATAAGAAATTACAAATGTTGGCAAGAATGTGGAGAAACAAGATCCCTCATGCACTCACTGCTGGTGGGAATCCAAATTCGTACACACACTATAAAAAACACTGTGGAGATTCCTCAAAAAATTATTAGAATTACCATATGATCCAGTAACTCCACTACTGGGAATTTACCCAAAGAAAATGAAAACACTAAGTCAAAAAGATATATGTATCCCTATGTGAACTTGCATTATTATAGGCAAGATAAGGAATCAACTCAAATGTCCACTGATAGATTTATAGAGAAGATGTATCCACACACACACACACACACACAATGGAAATTTATTCCACCATGAGAAAAAGAATGAGATCTTGCCATCTGCAACATGGATGGACCTAGACGATATTCTGCTCAGTGATATGACTCGAGAAAGACAAGTACCATATGATTTCACTCATATGTAGAATTTAAGAAACAAAAAAGAGACTCAAAAAAAACCCACTCAAAAGCTGAGAACTGATGGTTGCCAGAGGGGAGGTGGTTGAGGGGATATGTGGAATAACGGGGATTAAGAGTGCTTTTGTCATGAGCAGACTAAAGTACAGAATTGTTGCCTCACTTTAGTGTACCTCTGAAAGTAATAGAACATTGTGTGTTATACTTCAATAAAAATTTTATAGAAAATGCAGGCAAGGTAAACTAGAAAATAATTAAACAAAAAAACACATGAAACACAGCAGAAACAGACTCAGATATAGAGAATAAACTGGTGGTTGCCACAGGGGAGGGAACTGGTGGGCACAGGATAAACAGGTGAACAGGATCAAGATGTACAACCTTCCAGTTATAAGTCATGGGGATTTGAAGTACACCACAGGAAATATAGTCAATATTGTAATAACCTGGTACAGTGACAGACGGAAACTAAACCTGCTGAGGTGATCACATCATAATGTATAAAAATACTGACTCACTATTGTACACCTGAAACTAATATATGTGAGTTGCAATTCAATTAAAATTAGCCAGCAGGTTTTAAACATTTTGTCAATTTTTAGCACCCTCAAAACTTACAGAATTTTTTGAATTTTATAAGCCGAAAGTTAAAATTTTTAAAAAACTCTTAAATAAAAATCTAGGTTTGTATTTCTTTTTTAGTTCATTGCATTTTTTGTAAAATTACCTTTGGTGCTGTCCAGTTATATCACCTGTTTGCAAAGATGCAGGTGGGCTGGTTCATTTAATTCACTTTAAATTTTCAGTTTTAATTATACATAGTTTTCAGTAAAAAAAAAAAAAAAAAAAAAAAAATCCTGGAAAGGGGCTCCTGGATGGCTCAGTCGGTTAAGCAGCCAACTTTTTGTTTCACCTCAGGTCATAATCTCAGGGTTTGTGGGATTGAGACCTATATTGGACTGCAAGCTCACAGCCTGAGCCTGCTTGGGATTCTTCTCTCTCTCTCCCCCTCTCTCCCTCTCTCCTTTCCCCCTCCCCCATCCCCTCCCCTCCTCTCCTATCCTATCCTCTTCTTTCTCTCTCTCTCTCTCTGCTTCTACCCCATTCATGCTCTCTCCCTCTCAAAATAAATAAACTTTGGAAAAAAAATTCCTGGAAAGTCTAAATCCTGTAAGATATAGAAATGAATATTATCTATATATTATAGATATCTATATATTATCTATTATACATTATTATATAATCTATATATTATCTATATATAGTATGTTTCTCAGCTGTACTATTTTCTTATAGCCTTTTTCTATATGGCTAAACAACAGTTTCATCTGTGAATTAATGAACTAGATGCAACACTTTACCTTCAGTTGTCTATCTGGTTCTTTTATGTGCAATTTTAGCTTCGGTTTTTCAGCAATGAGCTTTGAAGTCAAGAATTCAGCTGCACCTGCATTGAAGAAAGTATTCCCAATAGCTTTAATGGCCCAAATGACTTCACAGCCTTCAATTTCATACCTAAAAGGAATATTAAAGTTACTGAGGGCAATTTAAAAAGTATGAGTGGAATCTTTTTTTTGTAAATAACAATTATCTCAGAAGGCAAAAGTAAAAGTGTTTTAAGGCAAACAAATGATTTTAAGGAGGAAGTAATATTCTTTCAGGATAATAAGAGCTAAAGTAGAATAAATAATAAAAGAAATTTCACCAATTTTAAAGAACATGAAAATGACAAGCATGTGTAACTGAGAATCAGGTAAAATTTCATACAATGAGCATCACTTCTAAGTGTTCAATTTCTCCAACACAGTTACTGTATGAATGTTCCCCAGGGATGTCAGGAGGGAGCAGTGTTTGTTGATGTGGTTACAGTGTACTCAATAATGGACAAATGAACCCATGGTATATGATTACAATATTGACAATAGTTTACTCTTTGGTAACAAATATTTTGTGTGCTCAAACCACAACATTATGGAAGATTGAAAAAGTTGAGAATCAGAGTTGTTAACTAAATTTTTAACTTTGTTATATAAAGGAACCATCACCCTGCAATCAGTAATTCCCTTCACCTCAGTAATTTCTAAGCCATCCAGCCAAAGAAAGATCCAGTTCACAGAAACATCAAAGAAAGGAATGGCCATGGTGTATACAGGCCATCACCACTAATGAGACAGTCAGAGCTCCTGGGGATCTGCTGTTTTATCTTGAGGTTTAGTTACAGAGAATGTTGTTTGCTTAGTATTCATTTCTTCAAGTCCCTGAAGTCCAGTATATTTTTCTATTATTTGTTTTAGTACCATTGATGAACTGAGACAATCCTAGATAAACGGGATATATGGTCATCCTAATTATACTAGGATTGTGTGTTAAGAACTTTTAACGTTTACTCCTGGTACAAAATATTGCCATGTTTATTTCACAGACTGCTATATATAATGTAACACATTGACTTTTCAATGCTAATCAATACGTACATAATATTAAAAAAAAAAAGATTAGTACATCTGATCTCAGGTCACCTGACATTCATGCTTTGTGATAATTGCTCCCTTATGGCAGAAAAAATATTTAGTTACTAAATTTCAGATTATTTGGTGAATATCCTATTTTATACTGCTCAGATCATATAGGACTATTGATGAGCAGACAATAGAATATACATTTAGTAATAAATTTCTTATTCTAATTTACATATAGGGACATAATTATTATGAAACTATTTCCTCATTAGCTTTTATTAAGAAATTCCTCTATCATTTTGTTTTGAAATTTTAAAGTAATATAAGTATAACACATTACTGTATAGCTTAAAATACTGATGCTTGACTAGTAGGCCCCAATTACAAGAAACTGCGAGTAACATCTATAGATGCTCTACCTCACAGGACACCCTTAGCTTATGAACCATGCCCTCAGCAAGATGTATGAGCAGGAAGGTAGTATCATCATACATTGCAGAAGTACTTTCATTTTTAAAACTAAACAGTGGAGTATTATGGTGTTTTGAAATTATTAAAAAAATATCTGAAGAAGAAAGGATTAACTGGTAAAGAAGAAAGCAGAGGTAGTAATTTTTTTAAAATAGTTTATTGTCAAATTGGTTTCCATGCAGAGGTAGTAATTGATATAAAAATACACTAAGAAAATCAGTGTTCGCCTCAAGGGAACATGAAGGCTATTAAAGAGAAGAAAGGGTTTGTCTATGTCATTTTTCATCATGAAAACACCTGATCATTCAGTGCACCTAAGCTGAGACAACTGCATGATATGCAGCTCTTCTTAAACTATCAGTTCATTAAATATAGAAGTTTTGTCCAATTATATAGTCTTCTATCTCAGCCTCAAGAAAATGAGGGATAGGATTAAATGTTTTAAGACTGAGCATTTCTGAATGTAAGAAAATTTTCCAATGTAAATAACAGTATTAAGTTAAGACATTTGGTGATAGCTGATGGAGAAAATTTGTCACGTGCTCCTTCCTGGATCTGTTTGATTTTGACTCTCTAGTTTTTTTTCTCCTTTCTCCA
>NC_043709.1:85303078-85391664 GCF_006229205.1 Suricata suricatta
AATGTTTTAAGACTGAGCATTTCTGAATGTAAGAAAATTTTCCAATGTAAATAACAGTATTAAGTTAAGACATTTGGTGATAGCTGATGGAGAAAATTTGTCACGTGCTCCTTCCTGGATCTGTTTGATTTTGACTCTCTAGTTTTTTTTCTCCTTTCTCCATACAATGCCACAAACTTCAACATTACAAGAATGACTGCCATCTCTAGTACTCAGGCAATCTAGGAACTCTTAGAATCTTCTACTGGGAATCCCCATCCGGTCAAAAAGGGGAGCAAAAACCTAGTCTGAAAGTTAGAATGGACAGAGCTTTGGCAAATTCATTATTTTGATTCAAATCTGTCCTCTTTGTAGTTGGACTCAACTATCTGCCCTAAAAATGTCCAGACTATTCCATCTCAGCCATCTACTGGAAGGTAAAATCATAAAGAACATGAATGCTCTGAAGACCACAGCAGGATATTTATTCCTCAATGTTCTTTTAAACTTGAAATATCATCTTAAGATAGTATTTCATATTAATTGATGGATTCACATTTTCCAACTTCCAAAAAAAAAAAAAAAGCCAGGAGTACCAAAAATCTTGAAATAGGGAGTCAAATACACTTTGGATTTTATGGGCCCGACAGGTAGCAATGTAAATAAGTGAAGCAGGATGGGTGTAAACAATAAAAACGGTAGAGACTGTGATTTGAAACCTCTAAAGGTGTGCACATTTAAACTGTTTTTCAATCTAGTATGTGCTTACCAAAAACATAATATGGGTCACATCTGTCCAGTCACCCCTTGAGACCTACAACCTTTTATAATGTCATTATAAAACTCATGTTTTATAATGACATTCCTACAACTATGTTTTCCATGAAGTTAAAAACATAAAGTTGATTTTTCTCCTTGAAAATCTATGAAAAGCAATTCTATTAATCTTTGAATTTCAGAATAATAAGATACTTTCTAGTCTGTCAATAATTACGAGTCATTGACCAGTGTTTAATATTTAAAAATGCATACTTCCACTAGTTCAAGTGCAATGCCACCATTCTCTATGATCATTATTCTTTTAGCTTTAGTAAGCTGTTTCTGAAATTTCTATATTAATAAGAAAATGAGATAGTGTTTTATAATAGTGGGCGATATATGAAAAAAGGGTTCACTGATAATATTCTTAAAATGTTAAGAATTTCGAGCAGTCAGTCCAAGGACTTAGCCTTGAGAGAGTAAAGAGTTGTGGAGACCCTCTACATAATACACATGAATGAATATTAAACCCTTTATATAAACTGGTAAGATTCTGGCAGTCAGGTGCTGAGATCCACTTGTTCACAGCCACGTATAATTTCCCTTGCTTATTAACCCTGCCATCCACCCATCTGGAGTGGTCTGCCTTTTTCTTCAGCTCTCCGTGCCCTTGGTGTACTGAGGACAGTTTGCAAACCAAGACTTCCCCAGGATTTTGAGGCTACCTCAAGAAACAAGCCAAAGTACACATGGTAGAGAGTCCCAAATGTCACTGAGTAGGGAAATAAAATAATCAAAGGCATAACAAGAGAAACTGAGAGAGACCATTAAGAGAACACTTCCTGAAATGACAGGCCCTGGATAGTCAATGAGCCTTCATTAACAGAGCAATACTAACAGGTACACAGTGCATAACAAGCTTTTAAGACTGACAAGAGACAGAAAGCTCGCCAAAATGATGAAGTGAAATAACTCTCCTCTAAAGAAATTCCAGGAAGAAATCACAACCACAGAACTGCTCAAAACAGATATAAGCAACATAACTGAATAAGAATTTAGAACAACTGCCATAAAATTAATCGCTGGGCTTGAAAAAAGCATCAGAGAAGCTATTGATACAAAGACTAGGGACCTTCAAAATAGCTCTGATGAGTTATAAAAGGCTATAAATGAAGTGCATAATAAAATGGAGGCAGTCACTGCACAGATTGAAGAGGCAGAGAGGAGAATAGGTGAATTAGAAGACACAGTTATCACAAAAGAGAAAGCCAAGAAAAAGAGAAATTGATACAGGAGCACAAAAGGAGAATTCGAGACCTGAGTGATACAATCGAACAGAACAATATCCTTATAATAGGAATTCCTGAGGAATAAGAAAGAGAAAAAGGTCCTGAGGGGTGCTTGATCAAATGATAACCGAGAACTTCCCCAATGTAGGGAAGGAAATAGACACTGAAATCCAAGAGGCACAGAGAACTCCCCTCAGACATAACTTGAATCAACCTTTGGCACAACATATAGTGAAACTGGCAAAATATAAAGAGTAAATTCAGAAAGGAGCTAGGGATCAAAGGGCCCTACAATACAAAGGGAAACCTAGCAAAGTGGTTGCAGATCTATCTACTGAAACTTGGGAAGCCAGAAAGGAATGTCAGGAAATCTCCAATGTGATGAACAGAAAAAAAATTTGCAGCAAATAGTCCTTTATCCAGTGAGCCTGTCATTCAAAATAGATGGAGAGAGAAAGTTTTTCCCAAACAAACAAAAATTAAGAAAATTCACCACCACCAAACCAGCCCTACAATAAATCCTAAGAGGGACTCTATGAGTGAAATGTAGCAAGAAATATAAGGTACCAGAGACACCACTACAAACACGAACTCTACAGAAAACACAATGATACTAATTTTTCCATAATAACACTGAATGTAAATGGACTGAATGCTCCAATCAAATGACACAGGGTAGCAGAATGGATAAAAAAACAAAATCCATCTAGTTGCTGTCTACAAGAGACTCATCTTAGTCTGGAATACACCTTCAGATTGAAAGTAAGGGCATGGAGAAATATCGTGTGACTGGTAGTCAAAGGAAAGCCAGAGTAGCCATACTTATATCAGACAACCTGGACTTGAAAGTAAAGGCAGTAACAAAAGATGAAGGACATTATATAATAATTACAGGGTCTCTCCATCAGGAAAAGCTAACAGTAATAAACATTTATGTGCCAAATTCAGGAGCACGCAAATACAGAAAACAATTAAACACAAAAAGAAACAATCTTATTGATATTAATGTGCTAATTGCAGGGGATTTCAATACTCCACTGACAGCAATGGATAGAAAGTCACTAAAACAACAGACCTGAATGACACATTGGAACACATGGAATTGATAGATATATTTAGAACTCTGCATCCTGAGGCTAGGGAATTCACTTTCTTCTCCAGTGCGCATGGCACATTCTCCAAGATAGATCACATACTGGGTTATAAAACAGCCCTCCATAAATACAAATGAATTGAGATCATACCATGCACACTTTCAGATCACAATGTTATGAAACTTGAAATCATAACAGGAAAAAGTCTGGAAAACCTCCAAAAATATGGAGGTG
Source organism: Suricata suricatta (assembly GCF_006229205.1). Taxonomy (NCBI): domain Eukaryota; kingdom Metazoa; phylum Chordata; class Mammalia; order Carnivora; family Herpestidae; genus Suricata; species Suricata suricatta. The sequence continues at coordinate 85,306,434 of NC_043709.1, forward strand.
GAAAACCACCCTACTAAATAATGATTGGGCCAATCAGGCAATTAGAGGAGAAATTTTAAAATATATGGAAATGAATGAAAATGAAAATACAACAATCCAAACTGGGATGCAGCAAAGGCAGTCCTATGAGGAAAATTTATTGCAATCCAGGCCTACTTCAACAAACTACAAAAAGCACAAATTCAAAATTGAACAGAGCACGTAAGGGTACTGTAAATCTAACAGAGCACGTAAGGAGAGCAGCAAGAGCACCCCAAACCCAGCAGAAGAAGAGAAATTATAAAAATCAGGGCAGAAATAAATAATATAGAATCCAAAAACACAGTTGAACACATCAATGAAACCAAGAGTTGGTTTTTTGAAAAAAACAAATTTGATAAACTTCTAGCCAGGTTCCTCAGAAAGAAAACAGAGAACACCCAAATAGACAAAATCATGAATGAAAAAGGATCTATTACAACCAATCCCTCAGAAATATGAGCAATCATCAGAGATTACTATGAAGAATTATATGCCAGCAAATTGGACGATCTAGAAGAAATGGACAAATTCCTAAACACACATGTACTACCAAAATTCAAACAGGAAGAGAGAGAAAATCTGAAAAGACCAATAACCAGTGAAGAAATCTAATCAATTATCAAAAATCTCCCAATGAATAAGAGCCCAGGGCCAGATGGCTTCCTATGGGAATTCTACCAGACATTTGAAGAAGAGTTAATACCCATCCTTCTCAAGCTATTCCAAAAAATAGAAATAGAAAGAAAACTTCTGAACTCATTCAACAAAGCCAGCATCACTTTAATCACTAAACCAGACAGAGACCCAAAAACAAAAAGGAAAACTACAGGCCAACATCCTTGATAAATATGGATGCAAAAATTGTCAACAAGATACTAGGAAATCGAATTCAGCAGCATATAAAAAGAATTATCCACCATGATGAAGTAGGATTCATTCCTGGGTTATAGGGCTGGTTCAATATTAGCAAATCCATGAACGTGATACATCACGTTAAAAAAAGAAAGATAAAAACCATATGATCCTGTCGATAGATGCAAAAAAAAAAAAACTTTTGACAAAATACAGCATCCTTTTTTAATAAATACCATCAATTAAGTCAGAATAGAAGGAACTTACTTAAACATTATAAAAGCCACTTATGGAAAGCCCGCAACTAATATCCTCAATGGGGAAAAACTGAGAGCTTTCCCCCTGAGATCAGGAACATGACAGGGATATCACCACTGTTGTTTAACATAGTGCTTGAAGTCCTAGCATCAGCAATCAGACAACAAAAGGAAATAAAAGGCATTAGAATTGGCAAAGAAAAAGTTAAACTTTCACTTTAAACAGCTGACATGATACTCTACCTGGAAAACCAGATTGACTCCACCAGAAGCCTTCTAGATCCATGAATTCAGCAAAGTCACAGGGTACAAAATCAATGTATAGAAATCAGTTGCATTTTTATACACCAATAATGAAGCAACAGAAAGAGAAATCAAGAAACTAATCCCATTCACAATTGCATGAAAAACCATAAAATGCCTAGGAATAAACCTAACCAAAGATGCAAAAGACCTGTCTGATGAAAACTATAGAAAACGTATAAAAAAAATTGAAGAAGACACAAAGAAATGGAAATACATTCCATGCTCATGGATCAGAAGAATAAACATTGTTAAAGTGTCATTATTACCCAAAGCAATCTACACTTTCAGTGCACTCCCAATCAAAATTACACCAGTGTTCTTCTCAAAGTGAGAGCAAACTGTCCTAACATTCATATGGAACCACCAAAACCCCCCAATAGCCAAAGTAATATTGAAGAAGAAAACCAAAATGAGAGGCATCACAATCCCAGACTTTAGCCTCTACTACAAAGCTGTCATCATCAAGACAGTATGGTATTGGCACAAAAACAGACACATAGACCAATGGAATAGAATAGAGAACCCAGAACTGGACCCATAAATGTATGGCCAATTAATCTTTGACAAAGTAGAAAAGAGTATCCAATGGAAAAAAGCCTCTTTAGCAGGTGTTGCTGGGAGATCTGGACAGCGACATGCAAAAGAATGAAACTAGACCACTTCTTATACCATACACAAAAATAAACTCAAAATGGATAAGGAAACCATCAAAACTTTAGAGGAGAAAGCAAGAAACAACCTCCTTGACCTCAACCGCAACAATTTCCTACTTGACACATCCCCAAAGGCAAGGGAATCAAGAGCAAAAATGAACAATTGGGACCTTATCAAGATAAAAAGTTTCTGCATTGCAAAAGAAACAATCAATAAACCTAATAGGCAACCAATGGAATTGGAAAAGATAGTTACAAATGACATGTTGGATAAAGGGCTCATAATCAAAATCTACCAGGAACCCAGGAACTCATCAAACTCCACACCTGACAAATGAATAATCCAGTGAAGAAATGGGCAGAAAACATGAATAGACAGTTCTCCAAAGAGGATATCCAGGTGGCCATCAAACACATGAAATGATGCGCAGCATCACTCATCATCAGGGAAATACAAATAAAAAACACACTGAGATATCACCTCACACCAGTCAGAGTCGCTAAAATGAACAAATCAATAGACTATAGATGCTGGCGAGGATGTGGAGAAACGGGCACCCTCCTACACTGTTGGTGGAAATGTAAACTGGTACAACTGCTCTGGAAAACAGTGTGGAGGTTCCTTAAAAGTTAACAATTGAACTCCCCTATGACTCAGCAATAGCACTGCTGGTGATCTGCCCACGGGAAAGAGAAGTGCTGATGCATAGGGGCACATATACCCCAATGTTCATAGCAGCACTTTGAACAATAGCCAAATCACAGAAAGAGCTGAAATGTCCATCAACTGATGAATGGATAAAGAAAATATGGTTTAAATATACAACAGAATACTAAATGGCAATGAGAAAGGATGAAGTCTGGCCATTTGTAGCAACGTGGATGGACCTTAAGGGTGTCATGCTAAGCAAAATAAGTCAGGTGGAGAAGGACAGATAATGTTTTCACTCATAGGTCTTTCATGTTAAGGAGAAACCTAACAGGACCATGGGGAGGGGGTTGGGGGTAAAAGCTTTGGGGAAATGGAGGGAGGCAAATCATAAGAGACTATTGAATACTAAAAAAAAAAAAATTGAGGGCTTAAGGGGGAGGGGGAAAGGGGATGGAGGGTGATCATCATGGAGGAGGACACTTGTGGAGATGAGCACTGGATGTTATATGGAAACCAACTTGACAATAAACTATAAATAAAAAAAATAAAAATAAAATTCAAAAGGAAAAAGATGTTAAGAATTTTACCTGATTTACAACGGAACAAAAATTTCACTTTCCCACTCTGCCAGGGCAAACCTCCCAGTATTACAAATGTTTTCCTCTAATTGCCACACACATTGCCTTTATAGCAATGCCTCTTATTTTCCTTCCTTTTTATGTCATTACTTTAGAGGACTTCAAAATTTCAGCAAGAGGCACTTCCTCTAGTTCTCATTCCTAAATACCTCATCAAATCATTTACTAACATGACACTGATCTGTATCCTACATACAAGTTATTCCTTTTCTTCTAGTCTCTCAGTTGACACTTCCCTGGAGTCACTCAACACTTAAAACTTACAGGTCTGAGAAGCACAACAGCTTGGTGATTAAGAGTCCCTGGCGTTACTAACTGCCCCCAGTTAGTATGTTGGCCTAGTAGCTTAACCCTCTGTGCCTCAGGTTCTTCGATATAAATGGAAACACGAAGTGGCTATAGATCATTAGGTCTCTGTAAGCAATAAGATAATGTAAATAAAGCTGTTAAGAGCAGGCACAATGATGTCTAACATAAAAAAATTATGTCTAACATAAAAAAATGCTACTTCCTTATCATAAGACAATTAATTGATGCCTATACCCCTCTCTTCTTCTGCCTCCCAAACAAATATCACAATGAGCTTAGGGAAGCCACGGTCATTTTTATGGCACTTTTGAAAGTCCCACTGGTTCGGCATGACATATGAATAGCTAAATTTCATCTTCCTACCATGTCAAGTTACCATTTCTGAACTTATTGTAATATTCAATAAATAACCACTAAAATTGAGTTGTTTAAAATTCTACCAGAAAAAAAAAAACAACTTAATTTTAGTCAGTCTTTCTCTGAGGATAGTAAATAAGAAAGATCTGTTAAAAGCACTGGATGTGGAGATGAATGGCATGAGTTTAAATTGTACTTTTGATAACTTAATAGCTATTTTAGTACAGGTAAACAATTTCTTCATTGGAGTTTCCTATTTGTAAAGTGGCAGTAATACTGTCACAAGATTGTCATAAGCGGTCAGTGAGTTCATGTATGTAGGCAGCCTAGCTGGAACACAGCTATGCTCATGGTTTGTAGGATCAAGCCCCATGTTGGGCTCTGCACTGACAGTGTGGAGCCTGCTCAGGATTTTCTCCCCTCTCTGCCCCTCACCTGCATGTGCGTTCTCTTTCTCTCTCACTCACTCACTCCCTCCCTCACACACACACACAGCCTCACTCTCAAAAAATTTTTTTAAAAAGTTTTAAATTAAGAACAGGCTGAAAGAAAACATCAATTACAATAATATAAAATATTATTAATAAATATGAAATTATCAACTTAGGGACAGAACCACAAAACAGGCTAGAGGTAAGACAAAGCATTATGACTGGAAACCAGAAGAGCTTTTTGGCAAGAAGGGTCAATAAACCTGGAAGCAATAAATTATCAGAAGTTGTAGGAGGTTCCACATAGTTTTACCTTATTGGAATAGTTTACTGTGTTTCTTGAGCAGAACAACAAACCAAATAAAATTTTCAGTTCTGGGGTTCTGTCATGATTCTGTACCACAAAGGTCCTCTGAATAAATTTCTTTGCTAAGGAGTAAGTTCAGTAAGCTTGGGATATGCTTTACCTTTGTGGGAAAAGATTGCTACATTATTTAGGCTACAAATCACATATTCCCAATCAAAATACAGTATTGAATGTATAATGTAAGCTATAACCTTCAACTCAGTTATTATATCTGGGATAGTACACAATGGAAATAACAGAACATCAGCATGAACTAAAAAACAGGAAAAAATTATCAGCTACAACCAAACTGAAATTGACAATAATAAAAGATTATCTGGTTTATGGATTATGAAACAAACCTCTTCCATAATTTAAGAATTAACATTGTAAGTAGAATAGTTTGATTCAAATAAAAGAAGTCTATGAAATAGTCATGTTCCTTTCCCATGACCCCATCTCAAAATGTTACCTGAGCACTGTCTGTATCACAGATTCCTAATACATAAGGATTTCCTTCACATATCAACTTTGGTTTAGCTCCAGCTCACAGAGTTTCTTATACACATGCTGACTGCCATCTCCTGTTCAAATGCACTGCAAGAACAGGGCAATGAAGGGGAAAGGAGAAACATTCATACATGGGTACAGTTTCATTTTAAATTAAAAAACTAAATAAAACAAAAGCAAAAAATACATTAAGGTTGCCTCTTGGTGGCACTCAGTGCTTTGTTAATTGCAAGTCAGAGTAAATTGAGGCTGCATTCTCCAACCCAGTGATTCGCTGCTATTTTAGAGCCATGAACCATTCTGGGAATCTAGTGAGAACCAGTCTTTCTCCCCTGGGAAAAAAAATGAACATTCACATCAGATCTTGCAAAAAACTTAGGGAATCTCATTCTATACAGTGAGGTATGTTGACCTCAGGTTAAAAACTAAACATTCAGAAAATTTTAAATGGAGCATTTTGATATTATACCTGAGGCAGGCCTTAATGAATATTTCTGGTCTCAACGGAAGTTACTGTAGGAAGATCTAGTAATTCTAATGGTATCAGATCTTAATAATCTGTTATGCCTGCAAGGAAGTAGAATGTGGGAGAAAAGGCTACAATATGTCTTCCTAATCAAAAACATTAGTGTTTGGGAAGCCTGGGTGGCTCAGTTGGTTAAGTGCCTGACTTTGATCTTGGTTCAGGTTATGATCCCTGTGTTGTGGGATCAAGCCCTGTGTCAGGTTCTGTGCTGAGCATGGATTCTAAAAATCTCTCTCCCCCTCCACCACCCTCTGCCCACCTCCCCTGTTCGCATGTGCATGCATTCTTAAGTACAAATAATAATCACTTAACCACTAAGAAATGTTCGTTGGGGATATTTTCATATTAAAACATTAACCTTAAATCCTAGATGTACTAGCTTTTAAAGTCACTTATATTAATTTTTAATAAATCGAGTCTAAAAATATATATTTGTGAGCCATTGTTTTTATTCTTTAATATCAAATGAAAATCTCCATATAAGTAGGAGCCTTTAATAAGCATATTTATGTATATTTATGTGTATGTATATATACATACATATACCTATATATGTACACGAGACTATGAGAGATACCAGACTTTGTTGGAATGCTTTAGAGATTAACACAGTGTCATATGTTTGACTTATAAAACATGGTAAATCATAAGATAGCACTTGATACTGACTGAGCCGTTTGTTACCGACTGTAACTCTTCAGCTGTGTCTCAAATACAGAAAGCTGATAATTCAACACAGTATAAAGTATATAGAAATTCTGTAGTCTTTCTGCAGATAATGTGGTGGGAATTTTATCTGACAAACAGTAATTATAGACAATGACCAAATTTAAAAGTAATTTGGATCTTATGTTGTAAAAACAAACACAAAGACTCATTTCATTGTCTACTGTTAAACTTTTGGAAGTAGACCTGAGGATAAAGCACATAATCTCTAATTCATCAAAGAATATAAAGGACAAATAAGAGAATACAGACATGAGCTCATGCAGGACACTTCAAATGGTAATAAGTAACACCCCCATTTATTCAAATGCCCTAATGTAAATTCCCTCATGATTTATTAGTATACATTTGTCAATTTACAAATTAACTGACATGGATGTTATATGGGATATATACTACTGTAAAGGTTAGAAATGTATTCTGGTTTGGGGATTCGGATTTTTTATTTTTTCTCATAAAATTCAGTACTTTTTCTATTTATTTTTTCCTATCAAATTATTTGTGTTTCAAATGTATTATTTTTTTCTCCATAAGAGAAAATTAGAGCTGCTGTAGAGAAACTACAAACTCTACTTCTCATCTTGCCTAAAGCTCACCTGAAGATACTAGTGATCATCTGATAACACCTTTCCTCCAACTGCCTTATTCATTCCCACATCCAATGGATTACTGAGTCCTGCTGGCTTTATAGTAGAAATCTCACTCATACCTGGGCCAATCTTTCCAACTACCCTGTCCTTATCTTAGTTTGGGCCTTCTATCATTTTGGACTCTTGCAACCACTTTCTGATTTGGTTGCTGGCCCAAATCACTCATTCTACCCCACTTCATCCTCAACATTACCATCAGATCTGTCTTCCTAAAAGAATATCTATATTACCATCCCTGCCTCCATGTAAATTCTCTTTATTTCTCCACTGACTGTAAAATAAATTTCTCTTCATAATCCTATTTGCTTGCCCTAGTCTGCCAATCTCCTCTCCTTATCTCTACCACAGTACCTCTGACATTACTTTTCCATGTGCCCCTTTTCTTTGGGTCTTTGAATAAGCAACCCCGTTTTCCTACAATGTCCTTAATTAAGAACTCTTAATTCACCCACATTTTATTTATTTTTTTAATTTTTAAATTTATTTTTGAGAGACAGAGAGACAGTGTGAGCAGGGGAGGGTCAGAGAGAGAGGGAGACACAGAATCCAAAGACAGGCTCCAGGCTCCGAGCTAGTTGTCAGCAAAGAGCCTGACACAGGGCTCGAACCCACAAATGGTGAGATCATGACCTGAGCCAAAGCTGGATACTCAACCAATGAGCCACCTGGGCACCCCTCACCTACCTTTTAAACCCAGTTCAAATATTCAATCCTCTGAAGTCCTCCTAAATCCCTAGTATCAGAGCTTTGATAATATTTCAGTGAATGCTTTTCACATGTTCATTTAATTATACATGTGCATATCTCTATTTCTGATGACAATGAGACCTCCCAGGCCAGATTCATTGTAATGTTTCTGTTGTATCCCAGCACTTCTGCAGTGACCAGAACATAGTAGTCACTATGTAAATGTTAATTTGAAATGCTAATTTGAAATGTAAAACCTAAAATGCTAAATCAAACTAATTATATAATCCCAATAAACTCACAAAAAGCCTAGATTTCCCTAATAAAAAGAAATCAATGTGGGGCGCCTAGATGGCTCAGTTGGTTGAGTGTCCGGCTTCGGCTCAGGTCATGATCTCATGGTTCATGGGTTTGAGCCCCGCATCAGGCTCTGTGATGACAGCTAGCCCAGAGTCTGGAGCCTGTCTTCGGATTCTGTGTCTCCCTCTCTCTCTGACCCTCCCCTGCTCACGCTCGCTTTCGCTCGCTCGCTCGCTCTCTCTTTCTCTCTCTCTCTCTCTCAAAAATAAAATATTAAAATAAAAGAAATCAATGTTACTAAACTTCATATGCTCAGGGACCTTAGTAGTGGTGGGGGTACAGGTATGTTCAAAAGAAAGCAAGCAGAAGCTCATCAAGATTTAACAATGTACCATTTAAAAAAGGGGGAGGCTGGGTGACTCAGTTGAGCTGCCAACTTCAGCTCAGGTCGTGATCTCACGGTCAGTGGGTTCGAGCCCTGCATCGGACTCTCTGCTGACAGCTCAGAGCTTGGAGCCTGCTTTGGATTCTATAGCCCCCTTTCTCCTCCCCTCCCCCGCTTGTGCCATCTTTCTCTCAAAAATAAATAAACATTTAAAAAAATTTTTTTAAATCTATTTTCTTACATATTCTTTACTCTTCAGTTGCTTTACTCCAGATACTATACCTTAATGTTGGGAAAGTGATTTTCTAACCTGGTATTTGGTTGCTCTTCAACATCAAATTCCTCCAATACTTTATAAACCTGTATCAGATCAAAAAGGTAAAAATGTACATTTTCAAAAATATTTCCTTTTAAGAATCTTAAGTAACAAAAATATTTTCATTTCTTTTTATACACTATGTTCACAAAACAAGAAACTCAGTCAACTACCCTGTATATAGTGGGGGTAAAAAGGCTAACTCGCATTTTAAGGCTTGAACACAAATAATAGTCCTACCACTAGGGCAAGTCAGCCAAGTCACTGCACCTAGTATGGAAAATGAGGGCTACCTCTACTTACTTCTCCATATTTTAATTACACAGCTTGTCTATTTCTGTATCCTTATAGTTTTCTCTGTCCACTTACTAATTTTATTGTGATCTAGTCTTTGGACTCTTATTGTTCAAAACCATCAGCATCCGCTTGGACTCACTTTTCTTCCCATGCAGCCATGGGAACACATTTCATGTGTTTCCCACTTTTACTTTCTTGCTGTCCTGTCTTTAACTATTAATTACTCTGAAAACTCACAAACATAGACTGAATGACCTGCTTTCTTAAGTCCTATACTTAGTCTGTGGTGGAAGGACCACACCTTGCAGACTAGTATTTGACCTTAGCTGCCCCCTTAAATACTACTTGGGAGACATATTACATGGCTCTAGCAGTTCTCAAATTCTTCAGTCTCAAGAACCCTTTATACTTTTATACTCTTACAGTGAAGTGAGGACTCCAAAGAACTTAAGTCTGTGTGAGTTAAACTCCATAATATTTGCTATATTAGAAATGAAAACAGAAAAATTTAAAACATTTCTTAATTCACTTAAAAGTAAGAATAAATCCAATACATATTAAACAGATATAATATCCTCTTAATAAGACTAATATTTTTTCCCAAAACAAACTGAGAAAAATGGCACACAAAAACTCCATTTACATTTTTACAAATCTCTTTAATGTCTGGTCTTAATAGATCTGCTTTTGCATTCAAACTGCTTCTGCGTCTGCATCTGCATTCAAACTATTCCAGAATGTTAATCTGGTTAAAACATATGAAGACCGTTCAGCCTCAAACAGATGTGCAGCCTTTCCAGAGAACTGTATGTTCTTCTTTGATGTTACACTAAAACTCAACAAGTGTGGTTTCTTTAAAGATTAGCTGCAGTGTAGAATTTAAAGTCATATTAAAGAATTTTTCATACTCTACTACTGTGAAATCCGTTGGTCTATCCTGCACTTTTAATGGATATTGTAACATCACATTTGTCATCTGGACAACAGTGGTTGACTAAGTTATGGAGGTCTTCCAAATGTTAATACATTTCAACTCATGACAAGAGCAAAAAACCACATTCATTATTATCACCAAAAATCTCATCAGAAAAGTCTTTAAGTACCATGAGGCTCACAGTGAAGAATAAGAGTTTTCCAAAATTCTAATTTTGGCCTGAAAGCTCTAATTTTGTTAAATTGGCAACAAATACGGTCACTTGTTTTCACCCATTTTCCAATTATGAATTACATTAATTTGTCAGTTGTTCTTCCAATTAAAATTGGTATTCCTCAAAAAAGATAATTAGTACCTCTTGCAACTCAGCAACTGCATAACCACTTTTCCTTCCTAGCCTCATATGCAGAACAGTGCTTTATGTGTACATCCCATTTCATCATACAGAATAATAAAAGACATGCACAGAAGAGTCAGGATTTAATAAAATTACCATTGTTTACTGGCTTTAATTTATTGAACTGAGTGCCTAGCAGTGAACAATATGATAATCACTAGTTCAGTTTAGCCACCAAGCATTTTATATCATCAGTGTTTATGTATCAATGTAGTGACAAGAGTAATATCTAAGTAACCTCTTCCATCCCTCATTTTTTTTAACGTTTATTCATTTTTGAGAGATGGAGAGACAGAGAATGAGTAGGGGAGGGACAGAGAGAGAGAGTAAGACACAGAATCCAAAGCAAGCTCCAGGCTCTGAGCTGTCAGCAAAGAGTCTGATGCAGGGCTTGAACTCACGGACCACAAGATCATCACCTGAGCTGCAGTTGGACACTGAATCGACTGAGCCACCCAGGCTACCCTTCAGTGGTTTATCGTCTTAAAAGTTCACCATTCTAATGCTTTCCAAACACATTCAATCCTCGGCATTCCCAGAAAATCACCTTACTTCTTGGTTCAAAGAGACTACTAAGAACTCTATGACTTCTTTCCTGTCTTACATTGCTGTGCTCCAGTCCACCTTCCTTGTCCCATTTCTACCTTTTCAAAGTGAATCCATTAATCTGTGCTCTACATCCCATCCTCTCTCACCTCCTCAGGACTCCTTTCCTACTGGTTTCTAAATCTTCAGCCTTTCCTACTGGTTTCTAAATCTCAATAGATAAACATGCTAAAGTGTTTTCCACCTTAAAAGAATAAAATTCGGGGCACCTGGGTGGCTCAGTTGGTTAAGCATCCAACTTTGGCTCAGGTCATGATCTCATGGTTCCTGAGTTCAAGCCCTGTGTCAGGCTTTGTGCTGGCAGCTCAGAACCTGAAGCCTGCTTCAGATTCTGTCTCCCTCTTGCTGCACCTCCCCTGCTCATGCTCTCTCTCAATCTCTCTCTCTCTAAAAGAACAAATAAACATTAAAAAAAAAGACTAAAACTCAACTTAGTACTAGTCTTCATATTCTCTATTTGCTATCACCCTATCTTCTCCTTTTTGTGGCTAAATTTCAAAAGAAAAGTTTATTGTCACTGTCATTTTAGAATTACCCCCCCCTACTAATTTCTGAAATAGTGTAAACTGTCTCAAAGTCACCAATGACTTATTAGATGTAGGCGCTTTTGAGTCATTATCTTACCTGCTATCCTTGGACCTGACACCACTGACCACTCCTCTTAAACTTTTGCCATCTTTAGCTTCAGGGAAACTAACTCTTCTCCTCTCCTAGTTTTCCTCTCTGATGTAAGACTAACAAGGTAGCCATTTTTAGGGCTTCCTTTCTCTCTGATCTTCCTTTAAATGTCAGTGGTCCATAGGACACTGCCATTGAGCTCCTCTACCTGGGATACTGCAGCCCATGCTCAGCTGATACTGGAGACAATGATGAATACTAACTTGTTATCTCCAATTTAGTGTTCTCACCTACTGAAAGTGCTCCAAATTTTTGGCATCTAAATTTTGGATAAGGTATAATTCCACATCATAGCATACAGGCCCACCTTGGCCTGGCCCCTGCCTGCTGGTTCAACACTGAATTTACACTCTAGCAGAACTTAATGACACCTATTACAGCAGATTATATAGTCACATACTTTTATCATCTTGGCACATGCCTGCCTCCATTCAACCTCTTAGGAACATGACAAAACCTACTTATTCTTTCAGTCTCAGTTTCAATCCACTCTCCTATGTAAAGCCTTTCTTGATCCTCAAAAGCAGGTTCTGGCACTCATTCATAATATATTTATAAAAATAAATATGTATAGATTGCAATATGACTGCAAGGTGGTTTTTTTGCCACTATCAGGATAATTACCACATTATAATAACTATGTCTTGCAGATTTGTTGCCAAATAGAAAGTTACCATTCTAAGAAAGTGCTATTCATTAACCATGAGGGTTATAGAGCCAACCTGAATTCAAAACCTATCTATACACACCTCAGAAATGTACCCAGCCTCACTGACTCATTTACCTCATCTGTAAGTGGGGCTAATAACCTACTTCATAGGATTACTTAAAGATTAAGTAAGTTAATGTATTTAAAACATTTAGAAGAGTGTTTGGTGCACAGCAAATACTCCCTAAATGTTATTATTAGTAGTCTTTTTCCCCCTTTAGAAATTACACAAGCCATGAAAATGTTCTTTAACATTAAACAAATTAATGACACCCAATATAAAATAAAATGTCCCTCTTACTCTTCCCCGAATCTCACACTACCCCATGATGACTGCCATCCCTCAACTCCAGAGATTACCATTAGTGACTTTTTGGTGTATGTTCTATACTTTCAATCTGTGTTCTGAGTGCTTAGCACACTGGTTGATATATAATATAGATGTTCAATAAATGATAAAAAGGATGCAATTTCCTACTTCTGAGTAATAAGAATAACTGACATTTGCATTATGTTATTATGTATAATAGATTATATATATTTCACATGTAATAGATATCTTAAACTCCTAACCTTATTAAAGTAAACAAGGAAGATACTATCCTAATATTACAAGTGAAATAACTTAGATACAGAGATTTGCCAAGGCTACACAGCCAATAAATACCAGTTAGGCCTAGAATTCAAAATTGTTTTCCTTCTATTGTACAGAATTTACAGAATTAGAAAAAACTGAACTCAAGTCTTATAACTCTGGAATAGTTACATAGAATTAAGTCTTCTAGAAAAACACTTATAAGACCTAGCTATCCATCATTCCCTTATGTATGTGTCCTAGCCTAAAATTGAATATATATTTTTTCCTATTAGAGATTAATAGCCACAATTTTTTCTCTAGTTCTCCCAATCCCATGAGTCCTTTGGCTGTACCTGTGTAGTAAGATATCTTCTATATCTCTAAGCAGGTTATAAAGGAACAAAATATCACACTAAATTACCCTAAGTCTTACAGATTTATAACAGGAGAAAGTTTTATTTTATTATCAGGATATAAGGGATAACCTGTATTAAGGACTATAGTAGTATTCTTCACTGAAGTATGAGAAGAAATACTTAGTGAAGTATGATTTACTTATTTTTTGCATAGCCATTATAACATTCATAATTAGAACACAATAGTATATGCATAATTTTTAAATATTTTAGTATACCTATATTACAAGATCTGTCAAAAGTTTTTAATAGGTAAGGTACCAGATTAAAAATGTTTAGAGATACTTTCCTATGACACTATGAGCCAAATGATCTTAGACTCCTAATATAATGTTATAGTGTAATATAAATTTATGGAACTACAAAGTGTTCTAAGATGCTTATTACACATATGAAACATTATCTACAAGTGTAAACTTGGCTGAGAAGTACTCTTCTGATATGCAAAAACACTTATACACATACTACTACTTATAATAATTACATATATGTATTTGTATTCATATTGACATTTGCATAGATTTATTCCTCAAAAGAACTTTATATAAAAATTTCTGAAAAGTAATTTTGAGTGGGAGGAAAGGATATGAAAAACAGGGCCAAGATGGCAGAGAAGTAAGGAGCCCCGCACTTTTCGCCTGCCCGCATCTCCAAACAAAGAAGGGCTGAAGCCATAGGGCACCAAACCACAAGAGTCTGGGAGGTAAAGAGACAGAGTCCACTAAGAAGACAGTCTCACAGGTGCGTGATTGCTAAGTGGGGAAGATAAAAACAGGCAGGAGCCAGAGGCACGGAGGGGAGGGAGTCCCTCTGTGGAGAGCCACAGAGAGAAGAGAAGAGAAAAAGAGGCAGAAACTGCTCATAGAGCTGTCTTTGGAGAAGAGAAAAGCTTCAGCTGGGATGGAGAGGGGATCCTATTATGCCATCTATAACCGCAGGATGTTCTGAAAGAGATCCTAACTCTAGCTATGGCACTTTCTGTGGGCTCAGCGCCCCATCCCAGGTGGCTCCAGGAGAAACTGTTACTCTACTCCCCCTACTCCATCCCGGCTAGGAAGCGGAGCAGCTGGAGAATTACATTTCGAGTGGCATCATTAAAGCACAAGGACTAAGATCTGTAAACGAGGTGGAGCTTGGGACATAGAATGTGGCCCACCTTGGCTGCGCCAACAGCATAGGGAGGTAGGACCCAAAAGTGTGATTCATAAAGCTTGGTTTGAGAAGGGACTGGGGCGGGGCGGGGGGGGGGGCAGCGCCTTGGTGGCTCAGTCGGTTAAGCTTCCCGCTTCAGTTCAGGTCATGATCTCACAGTTCCTGGGTTCGAGCCCCACATCAGGCTCTGTGCTGACAGCTAGCTCAGAGCCTGGAGCCTGCTTCCCATTCTGTGTCTCCCTCTCTCTCTGACCCTCCCCTGCTCACACTGTCTCCCTCTCTCTCTCTCTCAAAAAAAAAATTTTAAAAAAGAGAGAAGGGACTGGGGTGCCACATTTTTCTCCCCACAACCACCAAGGCGGGGCATCAGGGATCAGCCCAGGGAACCCGCAATGGAGGAGAGACCAGCCTAAACAAAAGCACGCCCATCCATGCTGGAGAGCTGCTTTTATTTTTTTCTTCCCTGAGGCCAGGGCAAAACTAACACTGATGCATTGCTGTGACTAACTCTAGATCAATTCTTGCTAATCAGATATATTTTCCATTATCTCATTCTCTCATTCCCATATTTCTCTCCTCTGCTGGACTGGACACTATGATACAACCGTTTGCTTACAGAGACACATTTAATCCATGCTCTTGATGCATATTCTACACCATCGTTACCTTCCTTTCTCTCTCTCTCTGGAATAAATAGATTATATAGTTTCTTTGGGTAACATTATCTTCATTTCTTTCTCCTCGCCTCCTACCATATTCTCCCCTTTCTCTCTTTGAATTAGCCTTTTAGTCTCTTTGCCTGGTCAATATTCAATTTCACTTTCTCCCCATCCGTCATTTCTCTCATTGTATATGCTCTTCCATCAGCACTGCTTATTATATGTACTTGGGATTTCTGGTTTTATGCTTTTAGACTGTCCTTTGTCTTTTGTTGCTTCTGTCCCCCCCCTCACTTTTTTTCCATTTTTGGTTTCCTTGTTTGTTTGATTTGTCTGTGCATTTGCGTGCTTTTGTTCCCTGTGTGCTTCTGTTTTCCTTTTCAGGGCTACCTCAAGAAACAAGCCAAAGTGCACATGGTGGAGAGTCCCAAATATCTCGATGAGTAGGGAAATAAAATAACCACAGGCACAAGAGATACCAAGGGACACCATTAAAAGAACACTTCCTGAACGGACAGGCCCTACACAGTCAATAAGCCTCCTTTAATATAGCAGAACTCACAGCTCCAGAGCACATAACAAGCTTTTAAAACTTACAAGAGACAGAAAGCTAGCCAAAATGATAAAATGGAAAAACTTTCCTCTAAAGAAATTACAGGAAGAGGTCGCAGCTACAGAATTGGTCAAAGCAGATATAAGCAACAGAACTGATCAAGAATTTGGAATAATTGTCATAAAATTAATTGCTTGGCTTGAATAAGGCATGGAAGACATCAGAGAAGCTACTGCTACAAAAACTATGGACCTTAAACATAGTTGTGATAAACTAAAAAATACTATAAATGAAGTGCATTATAAAATGGAGGAGGCCACTGCACAGATTCAAGAGGCAGAGAGGAGAATAGGTGAATTAGAAGACACAATTATAGAAAAAGAGGAAGCCGAGAAAAAGAGAGATAAATTGATCCAGGAGCACAAAAGGAGAATTCAAGACCTGAGTGATGCAATAAAGTGGAACAATATCCGATCATAGGAATTCCTGCAGAAGAAGGGAGAAAGGTACTGAAGGGGTACCTGAACACATTACAGCCAAAAACTTTCCCAATCAGGGGAAGAAAACAGACATTGAAATCCAAGAGGCACAGAGAACTCCCCTCAGACATAACTTGATTGATCTTCTGCATGACCTATCATAGTCAAACTGGCAAAATATAAGGATAAAGAGAATTCTGAAAAAAGCTAGGAATAAAAGGGCCCTAACATACAAAGGGAGACCTACGAGAGTAGTAGCAGACCTATCTACTGAAACTTGGCAGGCCAGAAAAGAATGGCATGAAATCTTCAATGTGATGAACAATTAAAAAAATAATGGAGTCAAGAATCCTTTATCCAGCAAGACTATCATTCAGAATAGCAGGAAAGAGAAAGGTTCTCCCCCCACCAAATTGAAGGAATTCATCACCACTAAACCAGCCCTTCAAGAAATCCTAAAGCATTGGGGTGCCTGGGTGACTCAGTCGGTTAAACACCTGGTTTCGGCTCAGGTCATGATGTCACGGTTCGTGGGTTCAAGCCCCACGTCGGGTTCTGTGCTGACAGCTAGCTCATAGCCTGGAGCTTGCTTCAGATTCTATGTCTCCCTCTCTCTCTCTGACCCTCCCCTGCTCACACTGTCTCTCTCTGTCTCTCAAAAATAAATAAAAATCATTAAAAAAAAAAAAAGAAAAGAAATCCTAAAGTGGACTCTATGAGGAGAATGTTGCAAGGAACACAGAGTACCAGAGAAACAACTAGAAGCATGAACCCTACAGAGAACACAATGACTCAAAACCCAGATTTTTCAACAATAATAACACAATGTAAATGGACTAAATGCTCTAATCAAATGACTTAGGGAGCAGAATGGGGGGGAAAACCCATAATCCATCTATTTGCTATCTACAAGAGAATCATTTTAAACCTGAAGACGCCTTCATATTGAAAGTAAGTAGATGGAGAAATATTGATCATGTGACTGGACGTCAAAAGAAAGCCAGAGTAGTCATACATATATCAGACAAACTGGATTTGAAAGTAAAGGCAGTAACAAGAGATGAAGAAGGGCATTATATAATATTTACAGGGATTATCCATCAGTAAGAGCTAACAAATATAAATGTCTATGCACTGAATTCGGGAGCACCCAAAGACATAAAACAATTAATCACAAACAGAAACAATCTTATTGATAAGAATGTGCTAATTGTAGCTTTCAATATGCCACTTACAGCAATGGATAAGTCAACTAGACAGAAAATCACTAAAGAAACAATGAGCCTGAGCGACACATTGGAACAGATGGATTTAACAGATATATTTAAACTCTGCATCCTGAGGCTATGGAATTCATTTTCTTCTCAAGTGCACATGGTACATTCTCCAAGATAGACTGCATACTGAGGCTTAAAGCAGCCCTCAATAACTATAAAGAAGTGAGATCATACCTTGCACACTTTCAGATCACTATGAAACCTGAAATCAATCACAGGAAAAAGTCTGGAAAACCTCCAAAATGTGGAGGTTAAAGAACACCATAATAAGGAACAAAAAGGCCAATCAGGCAATTAGAGAAGAAATTAAAACATATACGAAAACAAATGAAAATGAAAATACAACAATCCTAACTCTTTGGGATGTAGCAAAGGCAGTCCTAAGAGGAATGTACATTGTAATCCAGGCCTATTTCAAGAAACTAGAAAAAACTCAAATACAAAATGTAACAGTGCACCTAAACGAGCTAGAAGCAGAGCAGCAAGACTACCCCAAGCCCAGCAGAAGAACTGAAATAATAAAGATCAGGGCCGAAACAAACAATAGAGAATTAAAAAAAAATAAATATTTGAACAGATCAGTGAAACCAAGAGTTGGTTTTTAAAAAAAAACAAACAAAATTGATAAACCTCTAAACAGGCTTCTCAAAAAGAAAAGAGAGAGCACCCAAATAGTCAAAATAATGAATGAAAATAGATCTATTACAACCAATCCCTCAGAAATACAAGCAATTATTGGGGAATACTATGAAAAAATACTGCCAACTAATTGGACAGCCTATAAGAAATAGACAAATTCCTAAACACACATGCACTACCAAAATTCAAAAGGAAAGAGATAGAAAATCTAAACAGACCAGTAACAGTGAAGAAACTGAATCAGTTATCAAAAATCTCCCAACAAATAAGAGCCCGGGCCAGATGGCTTCCCTGGGGAATTCTACCAGACATTTAAATCAGAGTTAATACCTATTATTCTCAAGCTATTCCAAAAAATATAAATAGAAGGAAAACTTCCAGACTCATTCTATGAAGCCAGCATGACTTTGATTCCCAAACTGAACACAGACTGGACAAAAATAAAGAACTACAGGCCAATATCCTTAATGAATACAGATGTAAAAATACTTAACAAGATACTAGCAATTGAACTCAACAACATGTAAAAAGAATTATCCACCAGCACCAAGCGGAATTCATTCCTGGGTTAGAGGTCTGGTTCAATATTCACAAATCAATCAATGTGATACATTACATTAACAAAATAAAAGATAAAAAACATATGATCCCGTCAATAGATGCAGAAAAAGCATTTGATAAAATACAGCATCCTTTCTTAAAGACCTTGAGAAAGTCGAGATAGAAGGAACTTATATAAACATCATAAAAGCCATTTATGAAAAGCCCACAGCTAATATGATCCTCAATGGGGGAAAAACTGAGAGTTTTCCCCCTGAAATCAGGAACACAACACGATGTTCACTGTTGTTTAACATAGTGCTGGAAGTCCTAGCATCAGCAATCAGACAACAAAAGGAAATAAAAAGCATCAGAATTGGCAAATATGAAGTCAAACTTTCACTTTTCGCAGAAGACATGATACTCAACCTGGAAAACCTGACAGACTCCACCAGTAGCCTACTAGAACTGATCCCTGAATTCAGAAAAGTTGCAGGGTAAAAAATCAATGTACAGAAATCGGTTGCATTTTTATACACCAATAATGAAGCAACAGAAAGAGAAATCAAGAAACTGATCCCATTCACAATTGCATGAAAAACCATAAAGTGTCTAGGAATAAACCTAACCAAAAATGTAAAAGCCCTGTACAATGAAAACTATAGAAAACTTATGAAAGAAATTGAAGAGGACACAAAGAAATGGACAAACATTCCATGCTCTTGGGCCAGAAGAATAAACATTGTTAAAATGTCATTATTACCCAAAGCAATCTACACATTCAATGCAATTCCAATCAAAATTGCACCAGCGTTCTTTGCAAAGCTGGAACAAACTATCCTAATATTTGTATGGAACCACAAAAGACCCCAAATAGCCAAATTAATATTGAAGAAGAAAATTGAAATGGGAGACATCACAGTTTCAGACATTAGCCTCTGCTACAAAGCTGTCATCATCAAGACAGTATGGTATTGACACAAACACAGACACATAGACCAATGGAATAGAATAGAGAACCCAGAACTGGACCCACAAATATATGGCCAGTTAATCTTTGACAAAGCAGGAAAGGGTATCCAATGGAAAAAAGACAGCCTCTTTACCTGGTGGTGCTGGGAGAACTGGACAGCAACATGCAAAAGAATGAAACTAGGCCACTTTCTTACAGCATACTCAAAATAGATGAAGGACCTGAATGTGAGACAGGAAACCATCAAAACCCTAGAGGAGAAAGCAGAAACAGCCTCCTTGACCTCAACCACAGCAATTTCCTACTTGATATATCCCCAAAGGCAAAGGAATCAAGAGAAAAAATGAACTATTGGGACCTCATCAAGATAAAATGCTTCTACACTGCAGAAGAAACAGTACAGAAAACTAATAGGCAACTGACAGAATGGGAAAAGACAGTCGCAAATGACATATCGGAGAATGGGCTAGTATCCAACATCTATAAGGAATTCGCCAAAATCCACACTGAAAAACAAAGAATCCACTAAAGAAATGGGCAGAAGACATGAATAGACACTTCTCCAAAGATGATATCCATATAGCTAATAGACACATCAAACAATGCTCAATATTATTCATCATTAGGGAAATATAAATCAAAACCACACTGAGATACCACCTCACACTAGTCAGAGTCACTAAAATGAACAAATCAGAAGACTTATAGATGCTGGCGAGGATGCAGAAAAATGGGCACCCTCCTGCACTGTTGTTGAGAATGTAAACTGGTGCAGCCGCTCTGGAAAACAGTGTGGAGGTTCCTCAAAAAATTAACAATTGAACACCCCTATGACCCAGCAATAGCACTGCTAGAGATTTACCCAAGGGATACAGAAGTGCTGATGTATAGGGGCACATGTACCCCAATGTTCATAGCAGCACTTTCAACAATAGCCAAATCATGGAAAGAGCTGAAATGTCCATCAACTGATGAATGGATCAAGATGTGATTTATATATACAATGGAATACTACTACATGGCAATGAGAAAGAATGAAATATGGCCATTTGTATGTAGGGAAGTAGATGGACCTCGAGGGTGTCATGCTAAGCGAAATAAGTCAGGCAGAGAAGGAAAAACCTAACAGAGGTCCATGCAGAGGGGAAGGGGGAAAAAGAGTTAAGGAGAGGGAGGGAGGCAAATCATGAGAGACTCTTGAGTACTGAAAACAAACTGAAGGCTGAAGGGTGAGGGGGAAAGGAGAAGAGGGTTACTGGTCATGGAGGGGGGCACTTGTGGGGAAGAGCACTGGGTGTTATATGGAAAACAATTTGACAATAAAATATTATGAAAAAAATTTAAAAAATTAAAAAAATGGAGGCTCTCTTACCTCTTCAAATCTTTATACAGAATTGTTCTTTATTCTGTGCCTGAAATTTCCAGTATCTGCAATTCTCAGTAGTCTAGTTCTATTTCCTCAGACTCTCACTCTAGGATCAGCCTTCCCTGCTAGTGGAATTAATTCTTTTATTTTAATCATGAGACTAAATCGAGGAACAATTTTCTCCAGGTAGGAACTCCTTTTACTTCTGTTGACACCAAGAGGTACCGGTGACATGGAACCTTCCTGAAAAATTCTGGCTCAATGAAGGAGACTCATATTTAGCTTTCCTCTGTTGCTTCCAGACTGAGGTATGCCATCCCAATACTAGTATTGCTTTAGTCTTCGATTTTAGAGAAACCCAGGTACAGGTTGAGAGTGAGAGTAGGGTCATAACATTTTACCATTCATATAGACCTCCCTATTTCTGTGGAGACCCATGGTATGTTGAAAATAAAGTATATTTTGTTTCCAGAAATTGGAGGTGTTCTGGAGATTATATTGTATAGTGAGAAAGTCTCTTAGTGCTCCTATCTGACATAATGCTGGAAACAAAGCTCAACATTCTATTTCTATATGTTTACTGATTATCCTCACATTTCAATACATATGTACATTGTACTTTTCTCAAATGTGTATATGCTTCCAATATTTTCCCAAACAACTCAGGAAAGTTAGCATGATTTAACTTCTCTTTGATATACACCAACTCCCACCTTTACACATAGTTTTGGTCATTAAGTATACCAGTTTGCATAATTTTTATTTTTTATATTTTATTTAAATTTTTAATAAATTGTTTTTATAAGTATCAAAATTATGCAATTTCAATAATTATAAATCTTGCAGCAAAAATAATAGTATTTATTTTATCCATTCCCAAATACACCCTCATTAAATAAAATTATTTTTAATATGTTTTTGTTTTTCTCTGGTATCACCTCTTTTTTTTTTCCAACTAAGTAACTGGCTTTATGCTTTCTATCTACTTCTTCCTATAGAAAATGTAACTCTCTTAAATATGTAACTACACAGACAATACTTTTGATAACAGCCCAATTTAGTCAATTATCATTTTGATTAATTATTTGTCAATGTTTCTATAGTTATAACTATGTAAATATTATTCACAGTTACTATTACAATACAAATACATTTATTGTCTTATATAATCTTTTTGTTTTCCTTGGAATCAATAGTTGCCTTGACTTTTTACTTGCTTAGTTTACATTGTTCATGTCACTACTTTCTTCCCAAAATGTCCAAAAAATTAAGACATGACAAGGACATAGAAAATTAATATATTGAGTACCTACTATGTGCTACTTACTTCCCTCATAGAGGGAACTCATTAAGTTCAGATATTCCAGCTCAAAAACTTCAAACATCAGTAATATATTAGTTTTGGGTTTTCCTTAGAATTTTCCCCCATTGAGCCCTTCATTTCCCTGAGTCAGTTGAACTGAATTAATAAGAAACTTAGAAAAAAAGGAGACAAACTGAAATAATGAATTAATATGGTAGAAGCAGGTCCAAATCTATCACTAATTAGAAGGAACATAATTATTCAACATACCAGTTAAAAGATACAGATTAATAAGTAGGACAAATAATCTAAATATATAGTCTTTACAAATGAAACACCAAATACAAGGACAAGAAAAGATCAAATGTAAAAAAATAAAAATAAAAAAAGAATTTACACCAGGCAAATGTTAGCCAAGATAAAGTTGGTATAGTTATTTATATCAGATAAACTATACTTTAAGACAAAAAAATCATTAAGAATAAAATAAATCATCACATAATGATAAAGATCACAATACATTTTGAAAATGTAGAAATTTCAACCCTTAAAATACATGAATCAAAATTGATAGACATTAGAGATGTTGATACATCTACTATTGTACTGCCAAATGATAAAACTAGAACAATTTGGTGACAAGTTTGATGCCCTTTATTCAAAGGAAAACAACTCATGGGTTGAGAGATTACCCTGCCTCATTAGCAGTGGAACAATGTTCTCAAGGGATTTGGGGCAAGAGGGAGTTTTGCAGAACTTTAGAAGAGGTCACTTGGAAACAAGCCATGATTGCCTTCGAGGTCAAGCTAGCCACTCCTATTTTCTAGGAAAGCTAGCTAACACTAAGTTGGATGACTGTGATTGGTGTATGTTAGGATTCTTTGACCGGTGCTTCTGTAAGTGCAGACTGATTTAGGTTTACATTTGTGACATGGGCCAGGTAGGAGGTTACCTCCATTTTGTGAAGCCTGACATACAAATTCACTTTTACAGTACTGAATGTCACTACAGTCTTGTAATTATTGATAAGTTAAATATAGAAAAGGCTACAAAGATTTCAAATATCTAAACAATACTTTCTAACAAGCTAAAACAAGTTAAAAGTTAGAAGTTAACAACAAAGCATAAATACAAAATCCTCACATGTTTGGAAATTGAAAAAAATGCTACCAAATAAGTCAAAAGTTAAAAAAATAATGAAAATTAAAAATTTTCTAGAACTAGAATGGTAAAAAAATAGTATTTAACCAAAATAATATATACTTTAAGGACATACACTGGGAAAAAAGAAAGCATCACAATCAATGAACAAAGTATCTATCTTCAATAAGTCATTATGACCTTTTTCCTGAAATAACGTAAGAGTGTGAGTCAAAGCAGCATAAGATGGTAGAATCTTGGTCTTTAACCCTATTCCTTTACTATGGCATTCATTAATGGGAAAGTAGCAGCCCTCAGGGGCTGGTATCCAAAAGTTACAGAACTTGGGGTCTGAGCCTTCACCTTAACACTCCATTAAGAATGATTACCTCAAAGATTGCAGAGAAATAGAGGGATCCATACTTCCTGCCTGTAGCTCTCAAACAATAAAGGGCTGAGGCCAAAGGACTCTGAATCTCAAGAGTCTAGGAGGAAAGGAGACTGAGTCTACTAGGAAGAGAGCCTTGTAGGTGTGTGCTTGCAAACTGGGGGAGATAAAAATGGGCTGGGACATGAAGGTATGGAGGGGCAGGAGCCCCTTCTGTTAAAAGACAAAGAGAAGAGAAAAAGAAAGAGTGGCTGGAAAAATGTAGGACTGTATCTAGACAAGAGAAAAACCTCAGCCCAGAATGGAGAGGGATCCTATCATCCTATCTCTGCCCACAGGGCTTTCAGAAAGAGATCCCATCTCTAACTGCAGAGCTTTCTTTGCACTGGGTGCCCTGGTTCTATGCCAGGCGAGGGGACAAAAGAAGTTCCCTCTGAGTTAGGCATCGCCCCAGAGGTACAGTGGTTGTGGCTCATAGGATTAAATTTCTGGCAGTATCATTAATGCACACGGAGTAAGAGCTTGGAATGCAGCTGGATGTGGGGCACAGACATTCCACCTTATCTGCGCTGGCAACACAGTGAGGACGGATCCAAAGGAGTGATTTTGGATACCTGGTCTGAGGAGAAGGGCCTGGAGTGATTTTGGACACCTGGTTCTCCCCACAACCACCAAAGTGGGGCCTCAGGGATCAATCTGTGGGGCCCACAGTGGAGGTAGGACCTGCTAAAACCAAACCATGCCCATCCATACTGGGTAAGTAATTTTTGTGGGGAGCCAGATAGATGCTGCAGAAACAGACAGCCTCTCCCCCAAGACCAGCACTGCTGCATTGCTCTAGATCAATTCTTGCTATTCAGATATATTCTTCTTTGTCCTATTCTTATTCCTCCCCTCCTGGACTGGTTATTCTGTTTATGGGTTTGCTTAAATAGACATATTTAATCTATCCGCCTGATGCATGTTCCACACCTCCTTCTTGACCTTCTTTTCTCTCTCTCTCTCTCTCTCTCTCTCTCTCTCTCTCTCTCTCTCTCTCTCTCTGGAATAATCAGACTATAGAGTTTCTCTGGATAACATAATCTTTATTTCTTTCTCCTCGCCTCCTCCTCTTTCTCTGGATTAAGCCTTTTAGTTTATCTTCCTTGTCAATGTTCATTTCTCTTTCTCCCCACCCCTGTCATTCTCTCTTTGTATATGCTATTCCATTAGCACTGCCTTCACCCTGCTCTTTATTTGTAGCTGAGAATTCTGGTTTTATGTTTTTAGACTGTCCTTTTTTTTGTTTGTTTTTTGGGGTTTTTTTTGTTTGTTTTAGTATTTTTGTCGGTGTGCTTGTTTGTTTAATTTGTGTGTTTGCGTGTTTTAGTTCCCTATTTGTTTATCTATTTTCCTTTCAAGGGCTACATTAGGAACAAATCAAAGCACACAGGGTGGAGACTCCAAAACATCACTATGAGTAGGGAAATAAAATAAAGTCACAACAAGAGAGAACAAGGGACACCCTTAAAAGTACACTTCCTGAATGGCGAGGCCCTGGTCAGTGTATGAACTTCCATTAATATAGCAGTACTTGCAGGTGCAGAGCACATAACAAGCCTTTAAAATTTTTTTAATGTTTTTTTTTTATATTGAGACAGAGAGAAACAGAGCATGAGTTGGGTAGGGGCAAAGAGAGAGGGAGACACAGAATCTGAAGCAGGCTCCAGACTCTGAATTATCAGCACAGAGCCAGATGTGGGGCTTGAACCCACTAACCGTGAGATCATGACCTGAGCCAAAGTCAGACACTTAACTGACTGAGCCAAACAGGGGCTCCAACAAACCTTTAAAACTTACAAGAGATGGAAAGCTAGCCAAAATGATGAAACGGAAGAACCCTACTCAAAAGAAATTCCAGGAAGAAGTGACCACTAAAGAACTGATCAAAACAGATAAAAGCAACATAACTGAATAAGAATGTAGAACAATAGTCATTAAAAAAAAAACCTGTTGGGCATGAAAAAGGCATAGAAGACAGCAGAGATGCTATTGCTACAAAGATCATGGATCTGAAAAAAGTTACAATGAATTAAATAATGCTATAAATGAGGCACATAATAAAATGGAGGTGGCCACTGTACGAAATCAAGAGGCAGAGAGGAGAATGGGTGAATTAGAATATACAATTATAGAAAAAGAGGAAACCAGGAAAAAGAGAGATAAATTGATCCAGGAGCACGAAAGGAGAATTCTAGAACTGAGTGATACAATCAAGTGGAACAATATCCTGATCACAGGAATTCCAGAAGAAGAGAGAAAGGGGCTGAAGGAAGACTTGAACAAATTATAGCTGAGAAGTTCCCCCAATCTGAGGAAAGAAATAGAGCTTGAAATCCAAGAGGCATGAAGAACTCCCCTCAGACGCACATGAAACAATCTTCTACACGACATATCATAGTGAAACTGGCAAAATATAAGGATAAGGAGAGAATTCTGAAAGCAGTTAGGGATAAATGGGCCATAAGATAAAAAAGGCAGACATGTAAGGGTAGTAGCAGGCCTATCTACTGAAACTTGGCAGGCCAGAAAGGAATGGCAGGAAATCTTAAATGTGATGAGCAGGAGAAATATGCAACCAAAAATCCTTTATCCAGCAAGCCTGTTATTCAGAATAGAAAGGGAGATAAAGGTTTACCCAAATAAACTAAAATTGAAGGAATTCATTACCACTAAACCAGCCCTATAAGAGATCCAAAGGGGAACTCTATAAAGGAATTGTTGCAAGAAACACAAAGTACCAGAGACACCACTACAAGCATAAATCCTGCAGAGAACACAATGACACTAAACCCACATTATTCAATAATAACACTGAATGTAAATGGACTAAATACTCCAATCAAAGACACAGGGTAGAAGAATGGATTAAAAAAAAAAAGATCCATTTATTTGCTGTCTACAAGAGACTCATTTTAGACCTGAAAATACATTCAGATTGAAAGTGAGGGAATGGAGAAATATCTATCATGCTACTGGAAGTCAAAAGAAGGCTGGAGTATCCATACTCATATCAGACAAACTGGGCTCAAAGTAAGGGCAGTAACAAGAGATGAAGGGCATTATATAATAATTACAGGGACTATCCATCAGGAAAAACTAACAATTATAAATGTCTGTGCACTGAATTTGAGAGCACACAAATACATAAAACAATTAATCACAAACATAAGAAATCTTATTAATAAGAATGTGCCAATTGTAGGAAACTTTAATATGCCATGTACAGAAATGGATAGATCAACCTGACAGAAAATCACTGAAGAAACAATAGACTTGAACAACACATTGGAACTTGACAAATATATTTAGAACTCTACATCTGGAAGTTATGGAATTCACTTTCTTCCCTAGTGCACATGGTACATTCTCCAAGATAGATCACATGCTGGTTCAATGAGCAGCCCGCACTAAATAGAAAAGAATTGAGATTATGCCATGCACACTTTCAGATACCAATGCTATGAAACTTTAAATCAACCACAAGAAAAAGTCTGGTAAACCTCCGAAAACATGGAGGTAAGGAATACTTTACTAAAGAATGAATGAGTCAACCAGGAAATTAGAGAAGAAATTAAAACATATATGGAAATAATGGAAATGAAAATACAACAATCCAAACTCTTTGGGATGCAGCAAACACAGTCCTAAGAGGAAAGTTTATTGCAATCCAGGCCTATTTCAAGAAACTAGAAAAAATCTCAATGCAAGATCTAACAGCGTACCTAAACAAACTAGAAGCAGAGCAGCCAGACCACCCCAAACCCAGCAGAAGAACTGAAATAATAAAGATCAGGGCAGAAGTAAACAATATAGAATAATAAAAGAAAAACCCAAAACAAAACAGTTGAACAGATCAGTGAATATAAGATTTGGTTTTATGAAAAAAACAAAAAACAAAAATGATAAACCTTTAGGAAGCCTTCTCAAAATGGAAAGAGCACCCAAAGAGACAAAATCACGAATGAAAATAGATGTATTACAACCAATCTCTCAGAAATACAAGTAATTATTGGGGAATACTATGAAAAAATAATACCAACTAATGGAAAAACCTAGAAGAAATGGACAAATTTCTAAACACACATGCACTACCAAAATTCAAATGGGAAAAGATAAAAAATCTGAACAGACACATAACTAGTGAAGAAACTGAATAAGTTATCAAAAATCTCCCAACAAATAAGGGCCCAGGGCCAGGTGGCTTCCCTGGGGAATTCTACCAGACATTTAAATCAGAGTTGATACCTATTATTCTCAAGCTATTCTAAAAAATAGAAATAGAAGAAAAAATTCCAGACTCATTCTACAAAGCCAGCATCACTTTGATCCCCAAACCGGACAGAGACCCAGAAAAAAAGAGAACTACAGGCCAATATCCTTAATGAATACAGATGCAAAAATACTCAACAAGATACTAGCAATTGAATTCAACAGCATATAAAAAGAATTATCCATCATGATCAAGTGGGATTCATTCCTGGGTTAGAGGTCTGGTTCAATATTGACAAATCAATCAATGTGATACATTACATTAACAAAATAAAAGATAAAAAAACATATGATCCTGTCAATAGATGCAGGAAAAGCATTTGACAACATACAGCACCCTTTCTTAATAAAGACCCTCAAGAAAGTCAGGATAGAAAGAACTTACACATAAACATCGTAAAAGTCATTTATGAAAAGCTCACAGCTAATATCATCCTCAATGGGGAAAAACTGAGAGCTTTCTCCCTGAGATCGGGAACACAGCACGGATGTCCACTCTCACCACTGTTGTTTAACATAGTGCTGGAAGTCCTAGCATCAGCAATCAGACAACAATAGGAAATTAAAGGCATCAGAATTGGCAAAGAAGAAGTCAAACTTTCAGTTTTCACAGACAACATGATACTCTACATGGAAAACCTGACTGACTCCACCAGTAGCCTACTAGAACTGGTCCATGAATTCAGAAAAGTTGCAGGGTACAGAATCAATGTACAGAAATTGGGTGCACATTTAGACACCAATAACGAAGCAACAGAAAGAGAAGTCAAGAAACTGATCCCATTCACAGTTGCGCAAAAAAACATAAAATACCTAGGAATAAACAAAACCAAAGATGTAAAAGACCTATACGATAAAATTATAAAAACTTAAGAAAGACATTGAAGAAGACACAAAGAAATGGAAAAACATTCCATGCTCATGGATTGGAAGAATAAACATTGTTAAAATGTCATTATTACCCAAAGCAATCTACACATTCAATGCAATTCCAGTCAAAATTGCACCAGCATTCTTCACAAAGCTGGAACAAACTATCCTAATATTTGTATGGAACCACAAAAGACCCCAAATAGCCATAGTAATATTGAAGAAGAAAACCGAAAGGGGAGGCATTACAATCCCAGACTTTAGCCTCTGCTACAAAGCTGTCATCATCAAGACAGTATGGTATTGGCACATAGAAACAGACACATAGACGAATGGAATAGAATAGAGAACCCAGAACTGGACCCACAAATATACGGCCAATTAATCTTTGACAAAGCAGGAAAAAGTATCCTTTTGAAAAAAGGCAGCCTCTTTACCAGATGGTGCTGGGAGATCTGGAAGGCAACATGCAAAAGAATGAACCTAGACAACTTTCTTACACCATACACAAAAATAGTCTTAAAATGGATGAAGAATCTGAATGTGAGACAAGAAATCATCAAAACCCTAGAGAAGAAAGCAGGAAACAACCTCCTTGACCTCAACCACAGCAATTTCCTACTCGACACATCTCCAAAGGCAAGAGAATCAAAAGCAGAAATGAACTATTGAGATCGCATCAAGATAAAAAGCTTCTATACTATAAAGGAAACACTCAAGAAAACTAATAGCCAACCGACGGAATAGGAAAAGATAGTCGCAAATGACATATTGGAGAATGCGCTAGTATCCAAAATCCACAAGAAACTCACCAAACTCCACACATGAAAACCAAATAACCCAATGAAGAAATGGACACAAGAAATGAGCAGACATTTCTCCAAAGAGGACATTTAGATGGCCAATAGATACATGAAACTGCTCAGCATCATTCATCATCAGGGAAATACAAATATTTTCCTTTTTTTTATAAATGGAATATTTATTTATTTTTGAGAAACAGAGAGAGACAGATCATTGAAGGAGTAGCAAAGTGCTAGCCTAAAAGGAAGGAGAATTTTCAGTAAGAAGTATGTAAGCCTCAATGCAATATAATATGAATTTGTTAAATGCTCATTATATGCCCGGTGCCCAGCTGGGTGCTCTGAGGGAGTAAAGAAGATACATTTCTTACATAAGATATACAATCAAGAACAAAATAAAGAAAATAAAGAGGCACAGATAACCGTGGGGTTTTATTTTTTATTTCAGGTTTATTGAGGCATAATGACATACAAAATTGTGAGATATTTAACATTTAACATTGTGGTTTTTGGTGATTCACTACATACATTGTGAAGTGATTCACTATGATTTCCCCACTGTGAAAGGATTAACTATGGTATTTTAGTCTAAATGTTTCATTAAGTGAAGGTAAGTGTTCAAAGAGTACTTTTGTTTCCCTCAATTCATCTTTACATGTGGAGGAACTTCAGCTGGAGCTTTGGTTTTCTCTGTGTCATCTCCAGTAGCATCAGCATCACCTGGAAACTTGTTAGAAGTACAAGTTATGGGCCCCTCCTAGACCTACTGAATTCCAGCTGCTGTGAGTGGGGCTGAGTAATCTGTGTTTTTACAAGCCCTCAGGTGAAGGGGCACCCACTGAAGTTCCAGCATTACTGAGCACTGAGCATCCTGTCCTCTCTCCACCCACCGTCTCTCACTGTGGCTTTGATTAGTGAGGTGAAGAGACAGCAGTGTATATGCTCAACTCAGCCACTCCCATGTTTTGTGGGTTTTCTTTTTGTATCCAGAACCAACCTGCCTACAAGACATTTGCATCCCAACCTGCTATATAAGAGAAAATCTAATAAAAGGAGACTCTGTCCTCTGATTGAAGAGAGTCAATTCTCAGCACTACTTGTGATGAGGAATGTGTTTGAGTGATGCAGGGTTAGCAGGACAATTAGGCAGCAGATCTACAGCTGACAATTTAATCATCTGTCTCTATGTTGATTATCAATTGTTTCAAAACATAGGAGGGGAGAATGGGTATTATTTATTGTATCTTTACAACTCCAATAACGACTTGCAGTGAAAGTGGGCAGGGTGCAGTTTCAGATCCTGTGCAGTAGAGAGACTCAGTTGAGAGAATAATAGGACAGAAGAATCAGAGGAAATCTTACCATCTTTCTTTCAAGAAAATGGAACTTTATTTTTTTTTAATTTTTAAATGTTTTTTAAATTTATTTTTGAGAGACAGAAACAGCCCAAGCAGGGGAGGGTCAAAGAGAGAGGGAGATATAGAATATGAAGTAGGCTCCTGGTTCTGAGCTAGCTGTCAGCACAAAGCCCAATGTGCTCGAGCCCAAGCTTGAACCCACGAACTGTGAGATCTGACCTGAGCCGAAGACGGACGCTCAACCGACTTCAAGAAAATGAAACTTTAGAAATGATCAGTTCTTTTGAGTTATAGATAAAGAAACAGAACATTGAAGGAACTAAATGGCTTTCTCAAGATCACATTGCTACTTAGTGGTGGCAACAAGACCAGAATTCAGCCCACTTGACTCTCAGCTGTGCACTTTCTGAGCAGGTGGACCAAAGCAGACAATAGCAGAGAAACTTGAAGAATGCAGATGTTGTCAAGGAGAGTAACCAACTCTCGGGATTTTCAGCAAGGGTAGTAGGTTCAAAGACAAAGTGTTTTGTGCTCAGAGGAAAACTCTGGCTCCAGTGCACCTGTGCACATACTGTTGTTCCCTCTCATGCCTCGGCTCAAGCTAAGAATCCTTCTCAGTGTGCTCTGAACACTGCTTCATTTTACTTTGTTACTCATTGTAGTGGGTGTTGTTTCTGCCTACAATCTCTCCTTTCTGTCCATGTGTGGACAGCCTTCTCTCCACCCACCATCTCTCACTGTGGCTTTGATTAGTGAGTTGAAGAGACAGTAGCTCAACATAGCCCCTCCCATGTTTTTGTGGGTTTTCTCCATCCCTAAAGAGAGCTAAATCAAATTCCATTCTTCTACAAAGTCTTGTCTGACTTCACTAATCAACCCTAACCACTGATCCAGCCCAAAATGATCATCCTCCACTATGAATTTCTGGACAGTTTATTTGTAATTAATTATGATCAACACTTTCTATTTTTTTATTTCCTCTCTAATTGCCTGATTCACCCAATCATTCTTTAGTAGGGTCATTTTTGACCTCCACATTTTTGGAGGCTTTCCTGACTTCTTCCGGTGGTTGATTTTGAGTTTCATAGCATTGTGGTCTGAAAGTGTGCATGGTATGTATGATCTTAATTCTTTTGTATTTATGGAGGGCTGTTTTATGACCCAGTATGTGATCAATCTTGGAGAATGTGCCATGTGCACTCAAGAAGAAAGTGAATTCCCTAGCCTCAAGATGCAGAGTTCTAAATACATCCATTAATTTCATCTGCTCCAGTGTGCCATTCAGGTCCATTGTTTCTTTAGTGATTTTTTTTGTCTAGTTGACCTATCCATTGTTGTAAGTGGGATATCAAAGTCCCCTGCAATTAGCACATTCTTATCGATAAGATTGCTTCTGTTTGTGATTGTTTTATGTATTTAGGAGCTCCCGATTTCGGCACATAAATGTTTATAATTGTTAGCTCTTCTTCAGATAGAGACCCTGTAATTATTATATAATGTCCTTTTTCATCTTTTGTTACTGCCTTTATTTTAAAGTCCAGTTTGTCCGATATAAGTATGGCTACTCCAGCTTTCTTTTGGTGTCCAGTCGCATGGTAGATATTTCTCCATCCCCTGACTTTCAATCTGAAGGTGTCTTCAGGTCTAAGGTGAGTCTCTTGTAGGCAGCAAATAGATGGGTTTTGGTCTTTGATCCATTCTACTACCCTGTGTCGTTTGATTGGAGCATTCAGTCCATTGACATTCAGTGTTATTATTGAAAAATGTGGGTTTAGATTCATTGTGTTCCCTGTAGAGGGCATGATTCTAGTGATGTCTCTGGTACCTTTATTCCTTGATACATTTCCCTCATAGAGTCCCTCTTAAGATTTATTGTAGGGCTGGTTTGGTGGTAATGATTTCTCTCAACTTTTACTTGGGAAAACCTTTATCTCTCCTATTTTGAATGACAGGCTCGCTGAATAAAGAATTATTGGTTGCATATTCTTCCTGTTCATCACATTGACGATTTCCTGCCATTCCTTTCTGGCCTGCCAAGTTTCAGTAGATAGGTCTGTAACCACTCTGATAGGTTTCTCTTTGTATGTCAAGGCCCTTTTCTCCCTAGCTGCTTTCAGAATTCTCTTTATCTTTATATTTTGCCAGTTTTACTATTATATGTTATGCTATTGGTTTATGTTATGTCTTAGGGGAGTTTGGTATGTCTCTTGAATTTCAATGTCTTTCTCTTTCCCCAGATTGGGGAAATTTTCGCGTATAATTTGGTCTAGCATGCCTTCAAGCACTCTGTCTTTGTCTTCCTCTTCAGGGACTCCTATGATATGGACATTGTTCCGTTTGATTGTATCACTCAAGTCTCTGATTCTCCTTTTGTGCTCCTGAATCATTTTCTCTCTCTTTTTCTTGGCCTCCTCTTTTGCTACAACTGTGTCTTCTAATTCACTTATTTTCCTCTCTGCTTCTTCAATCCGTGCATTGGCAGCCTCCATCTTATTATTCATCTCATTTATAGCCTTTTCTAACTTGTCACAGCTATTTTGAAGGTTTCTAGTCTTTGTATCAGTATCTTCTCTGATAGCTTCTATGTTTTCTTCAAGCCCAGCAATTAATGTTATGACAATCATTCTAAATTTCTGTAGAGTTATGTTGCTTGTGTCTGTTTTAAACAGTTCTGTAGCTGTGATTTCTTCCTGGAGTTTCTTTGAAGGAGAGTTCCTTCGTTTCACCATTTTGGCTAGCCTTCTGTCTCTTGTCAGTTTTAAAAGCTCTTTCTGCATTGTGCATTTATTAGTATTCCTCTATAGAAGGAGGCTCTTGGAGTGTCTAGGGTCTGTCATTTCAGGAGATGTTCTTTTAATGATGTCGCTTGGTTTCTCTTGTTATGCCTCTGATTAATTTATTTCCCTACTCAGTGATATTTGGGATTTTCCACTATGCGTGCTTTGGGTTGTTTCTTGAGGTAGCCCTGAAAAGGAAAAGAGACATACAAACACACAGAGAACACAAGCACACTAATGTACTGATAAAGAAGCAAACCTAAAGGGGAAAGAAAAAAAGGAACAGGAAAGAAAAGGGAGGGGAAAAAAAGAAAAGAAAAAGACAAGAAGAAGAAAAAAGCAAGTGGGGAGTGGGGGGGACAGCGACAGTCAGCAATACAGAACAGACTGAGAGCTAAAAACCTGCAGGGGAGTTGGGGGAGATAATGATGAGATGAAGGAAAAACTATCTGAATGGTAAGAGTTGATCTAAGCATAGCAGTGCCTAATTGTTGGTCTTTCCCAGATTCCAGGGGGAAAGGGAGAAAAGAAGGAAATAGGAAAATAGTAAAGAGAAGACAGGGAGAAAAATAAAAAGTAAAAATATTAAGAAAAAACCACTTAACGGTAATAAGCAAAAGCACAGCAGCTCTCCAGCATGGATGGGTGTGGCTTGGTGTAGGTGAGTGGGGTCTCAGGGGCTGCTCTCTGAGTCCCTGCCTTGGTGGATGCAAGGAGAAGAATGGCGAAGGGCACCCCAAGTCCCCCTCAGACCATGCATTGCCAGCCACTTTTTTGAGTCCAACCTTCTTGTGCCTCGGGCGGATCTAATTGTTTCTGTTTTTTAAGTTCTGCCCGGTTTCTAAGTCCTTTCCTGCACACTCAATATTGCCATCAGTTAAAATCTCCTGCAAGTGGGCGGCTTTCTGGTCAGGATCGAATAGGGGGATTGTGAAGTCAGAGTTCTCCCCTGGCTCTGCCTGCAGTCAGTGAGCTGCCCAGCTGAGGGAGAACACTCCCGCTGAAGGGATGGATATCTCTCTCAGCGCTCAGTGGCCCTCAGTCTTGGGCTAAATCTCTCCTCTGCAGGAATTATGCTGTGAGTGATTCAGTCTCTACTTCTCTTCCCCTGGTCTCTCCTGCCTTGCCCAGTGATGCAGCTAGCAGATGTCAGAGGAACTGTCAGCCTCTGGTCACAGGGCTGCCTCATGCTGTGCAGCTCCCCGCTGACCTGTCCACCTCTGGTCTCACAGCCACCCTGCCCGCATGGCTGTCTGTGGAGCTGGTCGTCTGTGGACAGGAGGTTTTCAGTGGGCTCAGTGCCAAGCCTCTGGGCACTTTGTCTCCAGACCCAGCACTCCATCCCCTAAAGTCCTGGTCCCAGCTCGCACTCACTCACTCAGGCAACCATGAGACGGCTGTAGATAAGGGGTCTGTCCACACACCTCCGTTCTTGGAGATCAGAGAACTGTGGCTTTTTAATTCTTCTCAGTTTGATAATTGTGGGTGGACGGAGGTAATGGGGCTCCTTACTTCTCCGCCATCTTGCCGCTCCCCCGCCCTTTCTATTTTTTGTGTTACAGCTATGCTTTACCACTTGATTAGAAGGTGAGCTCCTTAAGGGTAGAGGTTATATTTCATCCTTTTGTGTGTGTGTTTCTAGTTTATTTTTAATTGAATTATAATTAACACATAGTGTTGTTATATTACACTCAAGTGAAGAATAACATGGTTTAGCAATTCTACTCATTTCTAAGTGCTCATCAAAATAAGTATACTCTTAATTCCCTTTGGATAAATCACCCATTCCCCTACCTGTCTCTCCTTTGGTAAGCACCAGTTTGGTCCCTGCATTTAGTATTCTTGGGTGGTTTTTGTTTGTTTGTTTGTCTCTCTTTTTTCTTTTTATTTTCAGTTTGTTTTCCATCTAAAATTCCACATAAGAGTGAAAACATACAACATTTGCCTTTCTCAGACAGACATATTTTTTTGCATTATACCCAATCATTCCATCCATATTGCAACAAATGGCAAGATTCCATTATTTTTTATGGCTGAGTAATAGTTCATCATATATACATATAAACCACATATTCATCTATCGATGAAGTTTGGATTGCTTCCAATTCTAGCTATTGTAAATAATGCTGCAATAAACATAGCATAGACATTCATATATAATTTCAAATTCATGTAACTAAAAAGCTTTTGCACAGAAACAGAAATCATCAACTGAACAAAAAGGTCACCTACTGAATGGGAGAAAATACTTGCAAATTCTATATTCAATAAGGCATTAATACCCACAATACATTTAAAAACATATATAACTCACTCTAAAATACTGAAATAATCCAATTAAAAAATGGGCATAGATCCTTAATAGACATTTTCACAAAGACATAGATATGACCAACAGATATATGAAAATATGCTTAGCATCACTAATTATCAGGTAAATACAAATCAAAACTGATATAAGATACACTTTATACCTGTCAGAATGGCTAAAATAAAAAAGATAAGAAAAACAAGTGTTGTTGAGGATGTGGAGAAAAAAGAAACCTCCTGCACTATTGGTGGGAATGTGAATCGGTAAAACCACTGGGGAAAACAGTGTTCAGGTTCCTCAAAAAATTTAAAAAGAACTACCAGTAATTCTGCTACTAGATATTTTCTTAAGTAATCCCTATAGATAACCTGGGGCTCATAAGCACTACCCTGAGATCAAGAGTTATATGTTCTACTGACTGACCCAGCCACACACCCCCCCACTAGATATTTAACCAAAGAAAAGGAAAATAGTTCTTCAAGTTTTTTTAAACATAATTTTTAAAAACCAGTAAGAAGCTATAGAAACAACTGAAAGGTAGACAATAAAAAATTATTTTTAAGAAGAAAGAGAAAAGACACATCCTTTACTCCATCATAAATACAGAGCTCTACTAGTGTTCCCACATCAACATCCATGGATGACCTAGTTCAAGAGTACTCTCCATTATTGTGCAAGCAGACCAGAATACATTCAGGTGTGATGATGTCAAGCCTAATGTGCACTAACACTACTGAGTTCAAGTTTTACAATTTTGGCTCTAACTAAAGTAGAGTTAAGTGACCACACTTTGTTGAATCCCATAGCTGAAGTAGATAGCAAACCCAATCAGCATCCAGACACCAAATCGGACCCAGGTGCCACCTGTCATCTGCATCATAAGACAAACATTCACAAAGATGCTCAGTAGTGGGAGGAGAGGCAGAGCAGGGACCTTAAAGGGAAGGGGACAGGAGCTCTGTGGCTGTCTCCAGATGACCCCAGTGAGCCCAGTGATGAGCACTAGGAGAACAACCACTGTAATCCACACTTTGTTTCTAGAAAGCAGAGCTGGCCACTGGGTCAGCAACAGGCAAAGAGGAATGATCAAGAGAACAAGCAGTGAGGAGCAAACATAGACAACCCTGATAGAAAGTGGAGTGGGGGTGGAGCTACCTGAAAAAAGTATTTTTTTTAGAGTTAGGTTCTCTGCTGCAGATATATTCTGCTGCTGAACCTCTACTTCATGTTCCCTATTATTCATCTCAGGTTGATACCTGATGATGAGAACACAAAAAGCTACCAGGGAGTAAGATATCAGGCACCCAATTGACCTGAGGTCCACAAAATCAGTGACTCCATAGAAGAAGGCCATGATGGCTGCAATAGTTACAAAGATTATAGTGGCCATGATGGGTGTGTATGTACTCGTATGGATCTTGGCAAGGACAGGGAACAGGAGACCATCATGTACCATCATGTATATTACTCGACGTATGGGGAACATAAAGCCCCAGGAGCTGCCAATGATACTACAGAAAAATACAAAAGTTACAACATAGTAGGCAGGGGCCCAGCCAATATGGAGAAATGCCTCAGGTAAGGTGCTTCCAGGTTTAAGCTGGTAATAAGGCACCAAAAGAGTAAGTGCTGAAGAGATACCAAAATACACCAAAAAGCTGGTGAACAGTGAAATCACAATGCCCATGGGGATAGAACGCTGGGCATTCTGGGCTTCCCCAACTCTGGTAACAATAATAGTGAAACCTATAAATGCATAGAAACAGGTAGCTGATCCACGGAGAATTCCCTTGAAGCCAAAAGGTACAAATCCTCCAGAGCCCAGAGGTCCCAAGGCAGAGGTATCATTGAGTCCAGCCATTATGTAGTCCTCTTCTGTGAGATTCCAGTTGTGCCGGTCCCCCTTAATGAATCCAGAGATGATAACAAATCCAAGAACCAAAATTTTCACCAATGTGACCACTTTGAAAACTATAAAGAACTCATTAATAGTCAGATCATTCATTTCCATCAGCAACAACACAAGGACCATAGCAATGAAGTCTACATTGTCTGCAAGGACCTGAGGAACATGCTGTGAGATGCTCTCATGCAGGGTTTGAGAGATCCACTTCCCAATCAGGTTATCAAAAATTAAGGTCCAGGCCTGGACCACAATGACAGCATCAGCAATAAAGGAAAGGATGAGGCTCCAGCCAGTGATGAAAGCCCAGAGTTCACCTACAGTGACAAAGCTGTAGAGATATGCAGATCCAGAATGGGGAATTCGGGCACCAAACTCTGCATAGCACAGCCCAGCCAACACAGAAGATAGGCCGGCCACCAAGAAGCAGATCACAATGGATGGTCCTGCTTTATCTCTGGCCACTTCACCAGCCAGGACATACAAACCTACACCCACAGTGCGGCCCACACCCAGGGCCACTAAATCCAGAGTGTTCAGACTTTTGCCAAATTGAAACTCAAGCACTTCTTGCTTCAGTGTATGTCTGTGTACAAGCTTTTGACCAAATCTGTGAAGTGTCTCATATAGCATTTTAGCTGGAATTGAAGAACATTGTAAGGATCAGAAAGCCATAAGAACCCCACAGAGCCAAGAGTGTTGGACCGCATTCAGTAATGCTGAGTTAAGCTGAATTGTGTTGAGAGGGCCAAGGTCTGTTGCTCAGGCTTCTTCAAATCTGTCACTCTGTATTTCTTCTGAGATGTGCTATCCTTCCAAAATGCCTAAATAAACGATAAAGATTTACTGAACAATGGTGTTCAACTAAGCAACCAACCAACCAACCAAAACTCTTACGTCGCATGTAACTTGTTGCCACCCAAATATCACAGAAACTAACACCAAAAGACATCATAGAAAACTCAACCCTGCTTGCCTCCCAGAATAAGTACCAAATACCTCCCAACATTTTCCTTTTTTACATACTACATGACATAATCCCATTTGGGTTCATCTAAGTCATGTAGTGACATGTACTGATAAAGACATAACTGGGCATGAATTTATTATTCAATAATTCACACACAGATATTTGGGTGGTGCTTGAGCATGAGTTATGACACACTGATTCACAGACTAGAGGGCCTCACTGCAATTACAGAACCATTTTTGAACTATCGTCAGAGTTTAAAATAAAAATATTGGTCCCATAATCCTTAGCCCCCAAATCAGCTAGCCAAGATAGAATGTTACCTTGTCCTCTTTTCTCCTCATTCTGTATTATCCATTTAGCTGCACTGATCACAAAAAATGTATAGCCCAATCCTTCCCTTTCCCTTTCCCTAGGCTCACATGGACACTGTGAGCCTTCTTGCCTGCAAGAAGGAGAGGAACAAGCTGTCTGGTAAGAAAAACTTGGAAAAATGGGTGCAGCAGCCAAGCGAGGGTCTATCACTAAGAAAGGAGAAAAGCCAGAAAGGTAGTTTTTATGAATTATAACATTCAATAAACCTTACACAAATCAACCAGGCAAAAATCCACTTTATGAATCTTTATGTCCACAATGAAGTGAGTGTGATAGGTAGAGAGAAAAGAAATAAGTAACCTAGTTCAGCAGCTCACAAGCAAAACTATTCCTTTGTTTCTTCCCTCTCTGGTTTCCAGGTAAAAAAGTGAGCTCACTTCTGCAGACAGTCTTCTCACTGGCTACACTGTGCTCTATGCACACCCTGTACCATCTGTGAAATCAGTAGCCAATCTCTTGGAGAATCTTTCTTGCTCTGTGGCTTTGTATTAAAACACTCACTTGTAACTATTAATTTTTCACAATGAGTTATTTTTAACTTGCTAAAACCATTGTTGGAGTGTTTTCTAATGTGGTTCCTCCTTCAGGCTCCTCCCCCCGCTGCTATGCAAATGGCCTGCTCCTCAAGGGGAGCGAGGCTTTGGGTGAACAATTCACAGCAAAGGCCCTGAAATGAGTAGTGGAGAACAGAGGAAACAAAGCCAGGTAGCCCCCACGCTCCTCCCTACTCAGGCTTTGGTTTTGAGATAATTTTAGGTAATGTCAGAGGTTTCTAAAGACAGATCATGTCAAAATTGAAAAGACTTCTGTATAGATTATCAAAATGAACGCTTGGGTTGTGGGTCAGTCCCTCTGTCTACAAATTCACATATAGACTTCTTATTTGCTACACACCAATTGCAATATATGATTAATCAGTTAGGACACAAAATAGATAAGAAAGGTCAATTCTTATTTAATGGACTATTTTCTACTCCATGAATATGATTGATGTGTCCCCACCCCACACACAGG
The DNA here is from genome assembly GCF_006229205.1 of Suricata suricatta. Taxonomy (NCBI): domain Eukaryota; kingdom Metazoa; phylum Chordata; class Mammalia; order Carnivora; family Herpestidae; genus Suricata; species Suricata suricatta. The sequence goes on from NC_043709.1 coordinate 85,347,131, forward strand.
ATTCAGCCCCTTCAGTGGTTTCCCCCACTGACCATCCTTCATAATCTCCCCTTTCTGCATAGTCTGACCTGCTCTGATTCCTACAGCCTCATCCCCTCCCCAGTTCCTTCTCCAGCTACGAAATTCTATACTCATTCTGCTGCCTTGCCTCTAATACCCTCCTGGTCCCTTCATTTAGCTAACCCCCACTTATCTTTCAGTTCTCAGCTCAGAGGGTATTGCTACCCCAGGAACCTCCCATGACTCTTATGCTGCCCTTCCTCTGTGTTCTCATAGCACCCAGGCTTACCCTATGTGTCATTTACCTAAATGTATCAAAATTCCAAATCAGCTCCCTGTCTCCTCCAAAAGACTATGAGTTAGGTGCTCAATTAATATTTGTTAAACAAGTGTACAAACTGAGAAGAGAAGCTTAAAGAAAAAAAAAACCACATAATCCAGAACTCCTATCTTGAGATACATACTTTGTAGCTAAGCAACTGTTATAAATCTGCTTAGGAAAAGATATAAACTAATATAAATTAATACCTTAATTTCCATGCAAAAGGTATAAGAATGTAAAATGTGGAGAAAACACCAACTGTGAAAGAGCCTTCACTACACATCATTCATGACAGATATAAACTACACATTGGAGATAAAGAATCATTTGCTTTTGAGAAGACTTTTTTAAAGTATTAGTCTACCTTGGGTTATAGGGAGTCACACCCAGTGAGAAAAACCCTACTCCTTTTTCATTGAGAGAAAGAGAGAGAGAGAGAGAGAGAGAGAGAGAGAGAGAGCAAGAGAGAATGAATGAAAGAATGAATGGGAGGGGCAGATAGAAAGAATCCCAAGCAGGCTTTATGCTGTCACCACAGAGTTCAACATGGGTCTCAATCTCATAAACCATGGAATCATAACCTGAGCATAAATCGAAAGTTGGAAGCTTAATCTACCGAGCAACCCAGATGCCCCCAAACACTACTTTTTTAAGTCATCATGTTCAGGCCCTATAATCTATGTAGGATATCCTAAGTCAGAGGTTCTCACTTTGGGGAGACAGAAGGAGGCATACTGAAGATACCTGGGAACATTTTCAAACTGTAGTTCTCCCTCTGGAGATTCTCTTGGCTACTAGCCCTGTACTTCCCATGACTGCTCTAAACCAAAATTTCAAGAAATTCACCTCAATTTCAAAGGAATGATATTTTAAAAGCTTCCTTCACGGGAAGGCAGAATAGTTTAGTAGTTAGGAGTAAAGGCTCTGCAGGTAGACTGTTCAGGTTCAAATTACAATTCAACCTCATACCTGATGACTCTGGACAAATTGTTTCACCTCTTGGGGCTTTAATTTCCACAACAGTCAAATTGGAGTAAAAGTAAATACTTCATAGGGTTGTTGTGAGGAGTAAATCATATGATGTCTGTAAAGTACTTAGTTCAGTGCCTAGCAAACAATGTGTACTTAATATGCTCTACCTAATATTTAATATTGAAATCCAGTCCAAAGTCCCCAAACTTTGAAAATCAATTAGTCTTTATGAAGGTCTAGCCTCAAAATTATCCACTAAACTTCAAGCCTCTTAGCTTGCCATCATGAGAATGAAAACAGTTTTATTCCATACAATTTACCTTGAAACTCTAAGGATTCTAATTAGACATCCTCACATGATGGGGATAAACACTTGGGATCCTAAGCTTACTGAGTTAGACCAGGCTTCAAAAATGCAATGGTAAAACTAATAATAATAATAATAATAATAATAATAATATCATTATCTATATAGATTGCTCATCTCTGGAAGAGCTGGAAGAGGCTTTTCTGGGCACTATGAGGGTTAAGTACAATAAACATTATATAAAAATGTTTGGACTGGAAGAGTATTTGTTAAATACACTAAAGCAAGTGCTTCCAGTGAGGAGGGGAAATGAGAATAGAGATAAGGATGAAAGGGCAATATAAAATGCATTTATACAGGGTCAGACAGGAAGCAATGGTGCTAACAGTCTAAGACTGAGGGAGGGTTGACTCCACTCTGTGCACTCCAGGTTCAACAAAGGAATTACATGAGATGGTGTTGTGAGAGGACCTGGCTTAGAGAAGGATAAATGACAGGCACTCAATAGATTAAAACTGAAGGGTAACTACTTCCTGTAATTGTAATGACATGGAAAATACAGAGAAGGAATTCCTGCTAGAAAGAGGGTGGAGAAGAAAGGAAGATGGGGCACCCCTCTACCACTGCCAGTTCCTTCTGAACCCATCTCTCTTTTCCCAATTCCTCTTCCTCCTTCAGCTCCTTCAATTATCTCTGGAGGATCTTTGCTGGGCAATAAGAATGCTTGTATGTTTCTCCCTCTGGGGACCCGTCCACAGCCACTTACCTCCCAACAAAGACACACAAGTGGTTTCTAACATTTTTTTTTTGAGTCACACACCCCTCTGAGGTTGGTCACCTGAAAAAAAATGTTGTACACTCTTCTGAAGATCATCCATGGACCCTGATCAGGAATCCTAGAGGAGAACCATCCAAATGGCAGGGTGGGAGAGGGGTAATACTTTTGATAATTTCTATTTCCCTCAACTATGTTTTTCAGGGTACATTGCACTCTTTACACTTTTACTGAAGATGAAGGACAGTGGCCTACAAACAAAGTATGAAAATACCATAGAAGCAACCCAGCGAACAAAACATCTGGAAATTAAATAATCATATTTTATATCTCCAACTCCAGAAGTAGGCAGAACAAACAACTGAACTAGCAAAGTTACAGAAGAGAAAGAAAACCCACACCTGTGAATCCTAAGAGAGACTTCCACAACTGTAGATTATAACGACACAGAGAAACATCCTCCTCACAAACTGTATTCAGAAATGTCCTTTCACTGTGCAATAACTTACCGTTATTCTAATAGTTTATATTCAGTCCAGACCCTCTGACCCAGCTGTCAGAACCCAGCCCTACTTCTCCCCCTACTCTCAGGCCCATCACCCCCTTACATCCTGACTCACCCTTCCTGGGATGAGCCTTTGGCCTGAGTAAGTTACCTCCCCTACCAGGGATGCCTCATGTGTAAAGGATGAAGGAGCTGGGTAGCAGACATTTTCTAAAATGGTTGCAATTTTCCTGACTACCTAAATAACTCCAGGTTTGCCCTTCCCAAACCCCAGACCTCACCCAGAAGGTGTCAGCACTCACTTTTTCAGAAGCATGTGTCAAAAAGAACAGCTCAAACTGGGACAAAAGAGAGTAGGAAGGGAAATGGTGTCAGTTTAATAAGGATGGTTTAACAAAATGTCTTTTTTTAATTTTTTTCATGTTTTTAAAAGTTATTTTTGAGAGAGAGAGAGAGGATGAATGAGCAGGGAAGGGGCAGAGAGAGAGAGACACGCATACACAGAATCCGAAGACAGGCTCCAGGTTCTGAGCTAGCTGTCAGCACAGAGCCCAACGCAGGGCTCAAACCCACAAACTGTGAGATCATGGCCTGAGCCGAAGCCAAACGCTTAACTGACTGAGCTACCCAGGTACCCTTAACAAAATGTCTTATTAAGGTTCCTAATTCACTTTGTCACTTGCCCCCAGACTTGGCTGTCAATCAAGAGCAGACTAAGAATGTTTACCAGAGAATGGAAATTTCCTCTTTATCCTTAACCCAGAAGGCCCATACCAAAAAAAATTGTCAGCCTGACAGACTCTCCAAAATGTGATTAATCACATTCCAGAGTAAAATATCAGGGTGATACTCAGGAAGAGGACTTCAGGTATGTCAGATTGATTATTTTGGTTTTATTGTTAACAACCAGAGTTGTAACAAGGTTACAGATTATTCTGGTTTTATTGTAACAACCAGAGTTAAATTCTAACCAAGTTAGAATATAAAAATGGGCATCAGTGTCTGCCATTGTGACCCATGTCTATGGCCAGCTCTGAGCTCATAGTACCTAAAGCATTGTTAGTATTTGTTAATCACCCATAGAAATAAGCACAAAGGCTACTGGATATCATGCATTAGTAAGACATCTTTGTCTATTTTTTTTATTAATCCATTATTTTTAAAGTTATTAACAAATATAAACTTGACATAAGGAATAGTGGGTATTCTGAACATGCTCTTAATCTAGGAAGATCAACAGAGAAGATAGAGAATTGCCTTTCTATTTTAGTTTCTAAAGGAAGAAAACCCAAATATGCCCAGGAACAAGGCGATTTAGAAAATAGCTTCTAAGGATCCTAAATTTATTCAGGAAAATGGCATAAAAATTTGAAACAAATCTAAGAAATTCCATCTCAACATACTGGTTTCAGATACATGGAGGAATCAACAACCTAGCCCTCAATTCAATTCAGCTGATATGAATTCACTTGGACACTTAATGTCTTGTCCACACTAGATCTGTATCTAGTACGTTTCTCAAATTTGCCACACAGCATATCCAAGTCCAGCTTCCTGCTGGGCTTACTCCCTAGTCCACCCTCCTATTCCATAAAATTGGTATATCTGAACAATGAGATCCTCTCAGCTCTCACTCAGACTCAGCCAGGAGCCATCACAGTGTGCTGCCTTTGAATCAGGATTAACCCGAAATCACATTCTTCCTGAATGTTGCATTACATCAGAAAACTGAAGCCTGAGTGCACTCTATCCACCTTCTGGAAAATGACACTTTCTTTAAGCCTTAAACACACACACACACACACACACACACACACACACACACACTCCAAACAGACCTATAGTTTCCTGCTCTCAATTAAATCCAAACTTCTAAGACTGTATTTCCAAGGCTTTCTTTTCAGTGTTATTTTGCCACTTCTACTATTAACCTTTTCTAAGTCTTCTGCTTGAACATGGCAGATCTTTTCCCACACATGCAAGCTTTGCTGGCATTAATATGAGCTCTGACACAGAATGTCCCTCTTTGCCTAGAAAACTCTTCCAAACATTTCACCATGACTCTCCTTGCATCCTGCTCCTCCTCATCAGGTCTAGTAGTATTACACACTGGCCTAGAACTTTGCACTGGGAGAACATCCAGTTAGGGAAGTGGGTATGAGTACTAGGGGCTGAAGTGGAGCCAAGGAGCAGAGCTTCTGACTGCTGGTACTTCCAGCTTGTCTTTCCCTTCCCAGCTGAAGCCAGAGACATAAAGATTTAACTGGTCCTAGCCATGGAACTACTCCAGGATTTATAGCCCAGTTTGGTGATGTCAGAAATCTGATGGAAGAAATGAGGTTTTACCTCAGTGAGGTTTTACCACAGTGCTCACTTCAGCAACACAGACACTAATATTGGAATGATACAGAAAAGATAAGCATTGCCCCTCCACAGGATGAAATGTCCCTTTCACCACAACAAGGTGAAAGTACAAAGGAAGCAACCCAAGTCGGCTGAAACATTTATGATTTGCTCCAGTGTCATCTCCTTGATGTGTGACAACTGCATAACAAGACAGAGTTTTATTACTTCTACTGCTTTCCTTTATTTGCAAAATAAGTCACCTAATGTTTTGGCATTAGGCAACATTACATGACACTCAAGCTGAAATAACTACATTTAAGGCTAACCCACAAAAGGCAGAGGTAGTAAAATAGTCAAAAAATTGAATTGTGTGTAGAATAGAACTTGAGTTGTTTCAGGAGGATAGGGAAGAATTTTCTGGATTTTCTATCATTTTTTCGTTATTGTCTGTAATAACTACAGATGGGCTATGTGTACTTTAGTTTGGGCCATAAGTAAGAAGTTGGATAGTCTCTCGAGTAGAAATGACAAGAAGTTTCTAAGTGAGAAAGACTGAATTCAATCCATTAAAGATTAGGTTTCAACTAAATGCAAATATTAACAAAGGCAAATTCCAAATTAGAAAATTCAGGCACCACACTGATTCTTTGTGCAAAAGAACTCAAGCAAAAGCAGCATCTTTCTTCCCCCTAAATTAACAACACTATTTCTGTTATACCCAAGTCATTATACACTGAGTTAAATGGAGCACAAGACAATGGTGACAAATAGAGAATTCCCCTCTCTGAGAATTTATAATTAAGGGCCTTTGGAGAACAACTCCCCACCTGCCAAAATAAGTAAAAGATACATGAACTATGAATAAGGAAGGGTAATCCTAAATCATAAATGAATAATCAACTCCTGGGCTGTGGGGCTGCTTCAATATCTGCAAATCAATCAACATGATACACCACATTAATATAAGAAAGTATAAGAACCATATGATCCTGGGACACCTGGGTGGCTCAGTCAGTTGAGCATCTGACTCATGATTTTGGCACAAGTCATGATCTCACAGTCCATGAATTCAAGCGCCGCATGAGGCTCTCTACTGACAGTGCAGAGCCTTGTTGAGATTCTCTTTCTTTGTTCTCTCTCTAGCCCTCCTCCACTTTCTCTTTCTCTCTCTCAAAAATAAAGAAATATTTTTAAAAATTAAAGGAAAGTAGGACATATGATCCTTTCAATAGATGCAGAAAAAACATTTGGTAAAATACAAAATCCTTTCTTGAAAAAAAAAACCTTCAAGAAAGTAGGGATAGAAGGAACATACTTCAATATCATAAAAGCCATATATAAAAGGCCCACAGCTTATATCCTCAATGGAGAAAAACTGAGAGCTTTCCCTTTAAGATCAGGAACATGACAAGGATGTTCACTCTCACCACTGCTGTTCAACATAGCACCAGAAGTCCTATCTTCAGCGATCAGACAACATAAAGAAATGAAAGGCATACAAATTGGCAAAGAAGAAATCAAACTTTCATTCTTCACAGATGACATGATACTCTGCACGGAAAACCCAAAACATTCTACTCAAAAACTGCATTTAGAACTGATACCTGAATTCAGTGAAGTTGAAGGATATAAATTCAATGTACATAAATCAATTGGATTTCTATATACCAATAATGAAGCAGTGGAAAGAAATCCTGGATAAAGCAGGAAAGAGTATCCAGTGGAAAAAAGACTGTCTCTTCAGCAAATCATGCTGGGAGATAGGACAGATGGCTAACAGACACATAAAACGATGCACAACATCACTCATCATCAGGAAATACAAATCAAAACTACAGTGAGATATCACTTACAACTGTCAGAATGGTTAAAATTAACAACTCAGGAAATAACTGATGTTGGTGAGAATTCAGAGAAAGGGGAACCCTTTTGCACTGTTAGTGCGAATGCAGACTGGTGCAGTCACTTTGAAAAACAGTTTGGAGGTTCCTCAAAAAATTAAAAAGAGAACTACCCTATGATCCAGAAATTGACTACAATATATTTATCCAAAGGATACAAACATGTTGATCCAAAGCGGTGCATGCACCCCAATGTTTATAGCAGTGCTATCAACAATAGCCAAATTATGGAAAGAGTCCAAATGTCCATCACCTGATGAATGAATACACACACACATACATACAATGGAATACTACTTGGTGATGAAAGAGTAAAATCTTGCCATTTGCAACAATATGGATGGAAGTAGAGTGTACTATGCTAGGCAAAATAAGTCAGTCAGAGAAAGACAAATATCATATGATTTCACTCATATGTGGTATTTAAGAAATATGACAGATGATCACAGGGGAAGGGAAGGAAAAATAAGATAAAAACAGGGAGGCAGATCATTAGACTCTTAAATATAGAGAACAAGGGGCACCTGGGTGGCTCAGTTGGTTGAATGCCTGGCTTTGGCTCAGATCTTGCATCTTGTGAGTCTGGGCTTTATGTGAGGCTCTGTGGTGACAGTTCAGAGCCTGAACCCTGCTTCAGATTCTGTGGCTCCCTCCCTCTCTGCCCCTCCTTGCTTTCTCGCTCTCTCTCTTTCTCTCTCTCTCTCTCTCTCAAAAATAAGTGAAAATAAAATAAAACAATTAAATATAGAGGAAAAATTGAAGTTTGCTAGAGTGGAGGTTAGTAGGAGGGATGGACTAACTGGATGGATGGACTAACTGGATGATGAGCATTAAAGATGGCACTTCTTGGGATGAGCACTGGGTGTCACTTGTGAGAGATGAATCACTAGGTTCTACTCCTGAAATCAAGACTACCCTGTATGCTAACTAACTTGAAATTAAGTACATTTTAAAATAGGTGGTGGGGGGGAGGAAGAGAAAGGGTCAGTCAAGGCAAAGGCATGTCAAGATCCCAGATGGCTTCCTAGTTGATGAACGTAAGAGTAGTAAGGATTTCACTTACCATGTTGACAAGACTAATGAGTATCTTCTATGTACTGTGTGTCAGTCTGCATGGAAAAGCAGGAGAGAGTACTCCATTTTGGCAATGTGTATAATGTTTTGCAGGAAATCATCAGTTCAAGCTAAATCTTCAGATAGGGCCATTATCCAAAAAATAGAGTCTCTTTTAGGTTTTCCATCCATGCGCCCCATCAAATATACCAAAGAATCTCCTCTATAGCTTGACCATAAAATCCAGTTTGACCAACTAGACATGTCAGTTAAATATTTGCTAGATATTAATAGAAACATAGGTACTAAAATAATAATCATTTTCAGTTTTAGTCTGTGCATAAAAGGGAAAGAGAGAAAAACTACTGCAGGAGTAAAAAATGTGTAACTCCTCCCCTGGGGAAAGAGAAGTAAAGGTCACTTAGCTTCAGTGAAAGTTTGGAAAGAAAGCTGAGGAAGCAAACCCAGGTCATACTAAAGAAAATAAATATCCAAACTTATCATCCAAGAGTCTTCTGAAAACAACCTCACCAATTGGATCAATTAGAAGACATCCTCCACCTATGCTCTTACTTTGAACTATATTCTATTTGCATGTTACTTGGAAAAAGACTTTGTCTCCCATTCTAAAATAAGAACTCCTTGGGTTAGAACGTGCTTTATGTTTTCTCAATGGGGCTAGAAACCCTGATTCTGGAAGTAAATATTACTAGGTGGAATCAAGACTCGAACTTGAAATTATGGCAGCCCCCAAATTACATGCTCATTATTAGACCAAGGGGAAATACAGTCATCTCCTCTAACTCATCTACCTACCCTACATTTTCCAGTACTCCACCTCTCAAATCCCATCCAAGTCTGACATAAGCTGAATTCCAAGTGAATGAAAACCCATCATGATGCATACTAACACAGACTCGACCAAATCCACCCAGACAAATGTAGACCAAAGTCTGTGTAGATGTAGACCAAAATATTTTTCTTCTTTCCCACAATATCTATGGAGTCCCTGATATATACAGACAACACACTAGTTTCATTGCAACATTATTTGGGTAAATAATAAGATAGCCAGATCTCTAGAAGTTGCATAGACTCCATGTTATCTATCATTATTCTGCGATGGTTGTGAACAATGCAACTTTTCTTAGTCTTTCTGGGATAATGACAGAGAAGACAGAGATAAATGCAACATTCTTTATCTATTATTTGATACATTTACAGATTTAGGTTCAGTCAGAATTCTGTTTTTAAATCTTAACACTTCTATCACACCAAAATGAGATGATCAACCTGATAAATCAGAAAAATCTGAGCTTCAAGGCCCTTGGGGGGCTCAGTCAGTTAAGCATCCGATTTTGACCCAGGTCATGATCTCGTGGTTCATGGATTCAAGCCCCACTTCGGTCTCTGTGCTGACAGTTCAGAGCCTGGAGCCTGCTTCAGATTCTGTTTCTCCCTCCCTCTCTTTCTCTCTGCCCCTCCTCACCTCAAAAATATTTAAGAAAACTTTTTTTTAAAAAGCCTGAACCAGCTTCTACTTCTAGAGATCTTCAGAAACTAGATGGACTACTAGAAAAATCAGAGTGAGATTTTCCAAACAGAAATCAGAAAGAGAACTGAGAAAAGTCAGGAAGGCTGTGCAAATAAGGGCTTAGAAGTGATGTGATACATTGATGTCAAAAATGAAAATCAATTTCTTGTCTACTTCCCCCATGATTCTCTACTCCATTTTCTCAACCACAAATCCTATTAACACAGAACACCTAATAAAAGTCCCAAGAGAAAACAGTAGAAGAAAATTTATCTATCTGTCCACCTTAATTTTCCAAACTACAACTGTAATGTATGATGAGCTTTGTCTACAATAAGCACTGATCTATATTCATTTTTCCCCAAGAAGATTTGCTAAAGAGCTGTGTTTTCCTCCCAAATCTTTGCTTTTCTTGTAAGCAGAGAATCTAGAAATCCATCCACTGTCCCATCTTTCACTATACTCTGTCTCCACCTTTAGACTCGTGATTGTGAGTGGTCAGAGGCCCATGGTCCTTCTTTCCTATATGGCCTCCCAACATATACCCTCAGTCATACATGGCACACAAAGTGGTCTAGAAAAGGCCATCTATCTCTGGTTATCTTTTTTTCATATCTTTAAACGTGCCCTTCTGTCCTTCCATGTAAGAACTTGGCTGTCTCTTTCTCTCTGTCCTCTCTCACCAGACTGTTTGGTTTCTGTTATAGCCCTAGGGTAACTCCACACCATCACCATATCCCTTAGAAAGTGAATTTGTTTTGTTTTGTGTTAAGAAAGATACCAGATCATCTGAGTTACATGAAATTTATATGAAAGTTTTTGCCCCAAAGCCCTGAGTTCTTATCCAAATAATGATCAAAATGACTTCTCCACCAAGACCAATCTGCCTCTCCCCACCTCAGGCAACATGATCTATAACAAAGAGCCTCTGCCACTACTTTTTAAGGAACACTCTTTATCCCTTTTTCCTAGTTTTTTCTAATCACCACTCTGCTTTGATGTTTCTAATTTTGATATTTCTGCAACAATAAAAGAAAAGGGATGAGAATAAACAAACGATCATAATCCAGAAATCATATTTATCAATGTAGAATATAGTTGGTGAAAGAAAATGGCCTTTCCATTTGATTTTGCTTAAATCAATAGTAAAATGATATCCCTCTCAAAGCTCCCAAAACATGTCAATTGATGATGGAGAGAGTTTGCACAAGAACTGCTAGAGGGCAAGAGAAAGACAATGAGGAAAGAAACATTTGCCACATATAATCAATAAAACAAGTATCATGTATGGATGAGTGTTATTTGGGCTTCTAGTGTTGGGGCACAGCCCACAGCATACATGACAGTTGAGATGGAGGAGAATGGAGAACAGTTTAAGACTCTGAGGGCTTTTAAAATTAAAGAGTTGCAAATATGTTTTGTGATAACAGCAAACTGCCACTTGGAGACTCAGTGTTTTAAGACCACTAGGCAGGCACACCCATGAAGAGTTTCATAATCTTTCCTCCTATAGCCTGACCTGGCCTATAATCAATTCCCACCAGAGCTGTTGTTAATTAGATAATAAAAGCAGTCAGATGCCTTCAGCATCTTTAAAAATGGATATCTAGCTCTCAAGCATGGAGAAAGAAGACCCTCAAATCATCTCTGGCGATAGTGGACCAGTTTATCAAACTGGATCTGCTATTCTTCAGAGTGCACAGCAATGTCCTCCCTAAGAATATATGATACAGAGACTTTCATGAGACTTTTCTCCATGAGAAAGTGTGGCAAAATATGAAGGAGGCAAGAGAACCAGATGGAAGAATCTTCATTCATTTAAAGAACAGGTCTAAGCATACACTGTGTTGGGCCCTGTGGGAAAGACAAAAATAAAGAAAGCAAGTTTTGCACCAGGTCAGAAAGGAAAGGCCAGGGAGGAGGGGAGGGCAAAGAGTCGGGAAGGATTCTGGAGAAGAAGTACCAAGGAATAACCTCCCTTAATTCATATTTTCCTCAGCAGAGGTGAGATATTTTCTGGAGGAGAACAGAGGCTTCCTGATTAGGTCTTCAAACCACTCTGAACCCAGCAATCCTACCTGCTCTTCTCAAACCTGTACGGCCCCTGGTTTGCACCCCTCAATCCAAAGTGTAGCTCTATTGCCATGAAATACCTTCTGCTCAAACCGCACAGGGTTTCCACAGCTAAAGGCACTCCAAGCCCAGCCTTGTTTTTCTCTGGCTTTGTCTCATTTTCTTGCCAACTCTATAAACATGAGAAATTACTTACCAATTGGGCTTTGTCTGCCTCAGCGGAGAAAGACCTGAAAAGAAAGTGCAAGACAAACCCAGGCACAAGTAAGGGGCTTGGCTAAGAGAGTCAGGAATTTGGAGTGGAGCTTAGCAAGGGTCCTCCAGTAGGTGGGGCCTTGAGAAGGAGCCAGAGCCCTCTGAAAGGCGGGACTTCAGAGAGGCCAACCCTTTGTGAAGAAAGGAGTAAGGAGGTGGTTAGCCAGAATCCAGAAGGAAAGCTGGAAATGGGCTATGGAAGACTAGTGGGGCCCTGTCTGGGTGAGGAGGTGGACAGAGGGCTTAAATGGGGCTTTGCTGGGGACTTTTTTTGGCTCAAGGTATGAATTTAGAAGTAAATAAGCTTTCCAGTTTCCTTGTTATGGAGGAGGTCCTGGTTAACAGGAGGAGAGTATGGGATACCAGGTGAAGCCAAACCTGTGGCCATTTAAAGGCCAGTCACAGATCCAGTTAAGGAGCCCACTCAGGAGTTCTTTATTATATATTTTTAATTTTTTAATGTTTATTTTTGAGAGAGAGAGAGTATGAGAAAGGGAGGGATAAAGAGAGCAGGAGACACAGAATCTGAAGCAGGCTCCAGGCTCTGAGTTGTCAGCACAGAGCCGGATGAGAGACTCAAACTCATGAACCATGAGATCATGATCTGAGCCAAAGTTGGACTCGTAACAGACTGAGCCACCCAGGTGTCCCTCAGGGGTACTTTGAAGAAGGATAGAAGTACTCCCATCCCAGCTGCCTCTCTCACAATCTCCTGCAGGTTACCTCTGCCAGCCCTATCCATCCCAGTACCCTCACCCACATTTCCTATGGCTCCGAAAGTAAAACTAAAGGGGAACTGATTTAAGCTTTACCAGGAGGTATTTCCTGAAACAATCACTCAGCATTCATAGCATATTCTAACTGTATATGCATTGAGCATTGTGCTAGAGGAAGTAACTAAAAAGACATAATCCCTGTCTTCAGAGTTTCCTGCTCTAGACATTCAAAAAATAGGTATTTAAAAATCCTGAAATAGTGATCCAAGGAAGGTACCTCCTTATTCCCAAAATAATCTTCCAATAGAGCCAAGACTTGTCAGACATGGAGAAGGTGGGTCCTACTTAGAGACTGATGGCTGAATAATCAAGTGATGGGCCCAAGAAGTCATGGGTCTCAAGGAAAATGGGCACCATTACCTCTACTTGATAGTGCTAAGATTCCTTTAAGCCCTAAATTAAGTTCCTTATAGACTGGGGTATTGGTGGAGGGAAGGAGGGAAGGGTAATGGCAGGTCCCTAAAGGGACAGTATCTATACTAGTTATATTAAGACAGTGCATTGAAATTCGAACAGAAAGAATTTCTCCAGATCTCAGGAAGAACTTCTAACTAGGGAAAAACCTCAAAATCACATTGACCCTTCCCTAAAATATCTCTAGTAGGCATGAAACAAGGGCACTAATTGAGTACCTCCTTTGTTCCAGGTCCTATGCTGGGTAGTAGATGGGTGGCCCAGCCAGAACCACAGAGTCAAAATTCCTAAAGGCAAAGGATACAGGCAGGAATTGGAATGATGTCTGTCAAGACAGAAGAGTTGAGGATGGGCATCTGGGTGTTTGATTTGTGTCTGTTGCAATGGTCCCAGGCTACCTTTCCCTGACTCAAGATGGAATTTTGCCACTTACAACTCCTTGTGGGCAAGAGAGTGTAAGGAGAAAGTGTTCTTGCCCTTGCATATGGTCACAAAAAGCAATCAACTTTCTCTCTTTGCTACTCACTACCTGTTGGCTAGAGAATGGGTGCCTGGAGGAAATACCAGGGGGCCCAGAAAATGCCCTGGAAAAGCAAGGAAAAGAACAGACTCAGGGCTGTGGAGAACACAAAGAATGAAGAATTGGGGCCATAAGTCTCTCCTGGAGGAAGGTGAACAAAATGGGGGATCCTGGCAGTTGGAACCCATCCAGGTGATTTCACATGAAGTATCCGAACCTTGAGGGGTGGGAGGAAAGAAGGGAAATGAGGCAAGAGTGTTAGCCAGAGACAGGGGAAGAGACTAAAAGACACAGAGATAAGAGAAAAGGAAGAGAGGTGTAAGGGAGGGCAAGAATGGGGGGGCAGCAAAAGGAGACAGATGGGAGGAGATGTAGCTGGAGAACTAAAAGGCACACAGGGCGAAACACAAAGATGTGATGGAAAGAGAGGCACTCAGAGACTGAGGGGGGGAAGCAGAGAGGAGACAGTCAAAATAAAGAGCTGATGGCTGACTCAGTCTTGGAAAATCTCAGTCCACAAACTATTTGAAGTCAGAAGGACAGGCAGGCCCACAGACTGATAGATCTGCTTGAGAGAGATGAAAATGAAGCAGGCAAAGTAGGGAGAAAGAAGATAGGCTGCAGTGAGGAGGGGGATGGGAGCAAGATAGATTGAGAGAAGGAGGCAGGTGTGGAGCAGGAGGAGGAGCCAGGCCAGTGAGGGGGACATATGTTTGCTTTATGATCCTTTTCCGTATCAACTGGATCTCTGCTGAGGCTGGTCCCCTCTCAGGTGCTGCTGGGTGGTGGATGTGCCAAGAAAGCTGAGTGGGTGAAATGCTGCCATTGCTGCCCCAGGCTGCCTCCCAGGGCCAACCTGGGGGTCCCAGAGACTCCTACATGGATATGAAAACTGCCTCGCCTATCTTCTCCCCAAGAATGCTGCAATCAAAAGTTACCTGAAGCTCAGCCCTAAATGTTTCAGAGTTAATGTAGCCTGGTACAACCAGTGCAAGGGGAGTGGGGGCCAAGGAGAAAGAAAAACAGAGGCAGGCAAGTGAGGCTGACAAGCTCTGGAGAAAGTGCTGGGGACAGACTGGTTAGGTATCACATGAGGAAAAGGGAGGAGAGGTTCATGATTGGGACTTGTCTGCATTGAGAGAGAAATACTCACCTTGCAAAGTATAAGCAAAATAACATACTAGTGACTGTCCATTAATTTGGGATCAATAATGTCTTCTGAGAAGACCTTCTGAGAAGTCACCATCAATGCCTTCAAACATCTCTTCACTAAAGAGATCCCACAAATATACATATGAAGCCCACAAAAAGAGAAATTGAGGCATAGAATAGAGACATTGAGGCCAGTGTAAATACATGAATCTAGGTTTTAAGGAATGAGTGATGAAGCAATCAGCCAAATGTGTGAAGACTTAAGACTTAGTATGGCAAGCTGGACTCTGCCTTTTCCCAAAGGCTTTTCTGAGGCTTTGTGAACACAAGATCCCCCAGCCCCTCTCAGGGCTAGGGGAGACCCTGAGAACATGAACTCAAGCAATCTAAAGGAGAATTGTTCTCTCTGCTCCCTTCCTTGCCAACCACATTTTGAAGGTCTCAGATATCAAATGTCTAGTTATAGCTAGAGCCCAAGGAGTTTCTTTAGTAGCAGAAGGGATGGAGGGGAGAGAAGGAATCTTCCAGAGAAGTCCTATAAGAAGACCAGGGAACAAAACATCTTAGGTCCATCCCATCCCCATGGACACTAGAAGCTAATAAAGTTCAGCTTTGCACAGTGACAGTATCATAGCCAATGAGGTTTATCTGAGACATGATTATTGCTAATATAACTTTATTAAATTTCAGAATGTGTGGGGCTTTTATGTAATTAAAGCCAAGATTAATTGCATCTTTCCCCAAGTTCTTCCCTTTCCTCTCCCTTTCCACAATGTACTCACATTATTTATGAAACACATTGAACTAGTTCTAGGACTTTAGAAACTACCTCACTAGAGAAATGGGCTGAATTTCAGCAACTGAAATTATTTAGAATACACTTTGGAAAGCATTTCCTTAGAACTAAATTTGTTAAATGCTAGGTCCATAGAAACACAAAGGCACAAACACACACACACAACCCAACAAAAAAAGGAAAGGCCTCTCTTGTCTACTATTTCTTTCCCTGAGGGATTGACCTTCAGATGATGTGTGTCATATCAGGAAACAAAATGTAGTCTTTCTAAACATTAGGAAAGTGATTCCCCTCTAACCCTTAGCTCTAGAAGGGAGGGGAGATGATTGTTTCACTCCCCAAGTCATGGCAAATATTCTGAAAAAAGATCACACAGCCTGTAGGTAAGAGCCCCACATACAGAAGCCTAGTTTGCTGTCCTAGTCCACAAGGCCTCCTTCTCCTGTTGGATCTCAACCTGTCTGGACCTCTCAGTGTCCATTGTTTGGACTTATCCTGTGAACCAGCCCAAGGGGAAGGAAAGTATCACAAGAGATGAGAAGATAGGGCCCTTTTTTCTGGGATATGAGAAGAGAGACACCCAAGAGAAAAAACCCAGACAGAGAAAAAAAATAAGTAGAAGAAAGATGAAAACAGTTTTCTTCAGAAAGCTTTGAGACTTTTTTTGTCTTTCCTCCTTGCCCACTGCCAGTCTCTCATCATCTGAATCATAGTCCCTGGTTCAGTTGCCCTTGAACAACTCAGCTCACAAATAGTTGCTTAGGAAGCACCCAGAACTCTGTGCCTTTCTGTCTTGGCTCTCAGCCTCATCTCATCAGCTTCCAGGATCTCCTACAGGACAGGGTCCCTCCTTTCCCTCTGGGTCTCTCCTAAATGCCAAGCACACATAGAGTATAGAGAGTGTGACTCACTGATTCTGCTCCCTTTGAGAAAGAAAGGAACTGAGAAAGAAACCCAAGTAAGGACATCATCTGAGCCTACACTGCCCTGTGAGATTTAGTGTCAGAGAAGCAGGCAGCTGGAGGGAGTCCATTTGTAGTGGGGCAGTGCTTGCCTCTGGAAATCCCAGGGCACGTGTGTGTGTGTGTGTGTGTGTGTGTGTGTGTGATGCACCTGACATGCAGGGAGGGGAGAGGAGGATGAGAGTATGAGGCTCGAGGAACCCAGGTCCTGACTGGAGGCAAGAGTATTGGGAGAGTTGGACTCCCACACCCTCTGCAGCCCCAGCAGCCCCAGACCCATGACTGCTGACACAGAGGGTGGCCAGTGCTACCAGCGCAGGATGAAGGCAGGCTGGGCTTTGGCCTCCCTGGGTTTGAATTTGCACCATCAAGGGCACAGTTCACATGGTTTTCTGTGTTCTGTGTTTCACTCCAGTCCCCACCCTCCCTTCTTGTCCACACTCACAGGCATTTCCTGTGTTCAGCTTAGGCTGAACCATATGAAATTCCTGATAGTTTGTGTTTATATAGTCTATTACTTTGAGTCTTCTCTCATATAAACAGTATTTATTTTACTCCCGGCTAAGGAGAGAGTGGAGCAGATTGAGGAAGGGCAAATAACAAGAGCTAATATTTATTGAGCGCATACTATGTGCTGAGTATATTGCATCCTTACCAAAGCACTAATTCTCACTATAGTCCCATGAGTTATTTCCTGCAGCCACTAAAATTATTTCCTACCTTTTATAGGTGAGTGAGTCCAGGTGAAGAGGCTCCATGGGGAGAAACAGGGCTGGGATTCTAGTTGAGCCCGAGACCTCCTGCTTCACCACTGTTTTCCACAACCATGGGAGTCCTGGCAGAGCCTGGGAGCCAGCAGGCAACCCATGTAGCTTCACAAGAAGAAGGTAGAGGAGGAAACAGGCCTAACTGGAATTCTAGAGGGGACAGAAGAGCCCCCATGGAAGGGACAGGGCCAAAGCCCAGAGGTCACACCTGAAATCAAGTGGGAGAAGGGCCAGTCCAAAAAAGATCACAGGCAGAAGCACACTGAGGGCTGGACAGACATTGGGTGACTATGGCAGCAGCCTTGGGCAAAGAGCTGAAGGTCAGAAGAAGGACCTGCACAAGGAGGCCAAGACAGGTGTAGACAAGGGCAGAAGGGACGAGTTCAGGAACCAGGCCACAGAGTCCAGAGCACCAGCGGGGGAGAGACAGCAGCTGCACGGGGGAGGAAAGAAATGTCCAGGCAAAAGGAAGAAAAGTAGGAGGGAGGGAGAGACCCTGTGGGAGAGATGTGGGACTGAGGCAAATAGAAGACAGAGTTAAAAGCAGCCTGAGGAGAGGGAGAGCCAGAGTCAGCTGACAGCTGGAGTCGGGAGGGAGTGAGTTGGCCTACTGCGGAATGAGTGAAGGGGGCATGCTGCGCGCGCGCACACACACACAGACACACACACACACACACCCCAGCAGAGCCCTGACTCAGAGTCTGCATCTCACCCTCTGCAACCTCTACCCAACCCTTCTCGTGCCTCCCCTTCTGGCCCCCACCTCCTCCTTTCTCTTCTCTGTCTCCCTCTCCCTCCCTCTCTGTGTGCACTTCTCCGACCATCTCCTCAGCCCTGGCCCTGTGTCCATGGATCTGCCTTTGGCTCAGGGTCCATGACTTTCAGACCCTCTGAGCCTGAGTCCAACTCATGTTCTGATTCCGTGTCTGTCTCTATTATCTCTGGCCTCTGTGTGTCTCTCTCTGTCTGTCTTGGATCTTTTGTTCTACTTTATAGATGCTTCTCTCTTTCCTCTCTTCTATCTCTGGGTCTCTCCCCATCTCTATCTTCCAGTGTGGACTGTCTGCCTCTCTTGATTTTGTGTTTGAGTCTTTTAGACTCTCTGGGGTGCTCAGAGCAGAACTGCCTTCTTGGTCCCATTCTGTAAGTCTTGGCTTAAATTTACTGGGCCTTTCTGTAACTGGCTGTCCATGTTTGCCTCCCCTCGTCTCTGATTCCCAATGCTGCCCAGGATTTCCTGGAATGAGCTGATGGGGAGGGCAAAGAAGGGACATGGCAGGAGGCTCTTTGTGTGGAAGATGGGAGGCTAGAAGATTAGGAAGCTAAGTGGGCTCAGAGCACAACACTCTGCTTCTTACTGAATGTTCTCCAGGACTCCAGACTTGGATCATCTCTCTGCCTGCTGTGCTGGCCAGTTGGGCCCTGAGGTTTACCCCTCCTCCTCTCCAGTCAGTCCATTGGGGGCCCTAGAAATTCTAGGAGGGCACTATACATCTGCTTTGGCCAGGTATCTTTGCATTTGGCACATTCTGTGAGAAGAGAAGTGAGGAGAAGCAGGAGGCTCCATGGAGGTGCTTATGTCAGAGGCGGTGAGGGGTTGTGGAGAACAGAAAGACTGGGAGCTTTGCTTTTGCATCCTGGGTGAGAACTGCCCAGCAGCCCCTTGCACCCCTCAGACAGGAGCACATGGGGCACCTAGTCCAGGGATGAGATGTAGTACCTCTTCAAGTATGGAAAAGAGAACAAAGTATATGTCCCTTTTTTATGCCCTCATGGCACCTGTAATCTGGCCTTGTTCATAAGACACTCTCAATAAAGTCATTGGCTCCTACTTCACCAGGTTGCCCAAAATAAGTGCTGAAATCAGTGGAACTCACTCAATCCCTTTCAATATTCCTTCCCAAGCACTCCCACTAATTCACCCCCAGAACCTCAGTGTCTGCCCCCAGGATAGTTTTCTTGCCAGGTTTTCCAAGCATTCCAGTGATCATAGAACCCCAGCTCAAACTCCAGTCATTCCAACACCTCCTCCAGAGGAATTTACCAGGTGTCCCTCTTATCTCAACTCCCCTCCTTAACCACCCAATGCAACTTGGCCTTCTGGGTGTTTCCCCAAAGACGGGCAGTCACTAAAGAGCACTGAGCACTAGAAGGGGAGGGTCAAGGGGAGCCTGGTAGGTGGGAGGGGACTCCAGAGCTAGCAGATAAAGAGTCCTGTCAGCATCTGTCAAGTATGCCATCTCCCTCCAGCATCCCTGTCTCTTGGCTCCTGGCTCCTGCCAATCCACCTCCCTGCTGAGGCTGAGGGACTGAGCTAAGGTGAAATTTGGCAGAAGCCTAGACATATAATGTCTGGTCTGTTCCAGGCCCATTTTCTCCAGGGATATCAGTACTCCTGCTGTTTTTCTTTGAAAATTCTTGAGGACCCTGGGAAGGTGAGGTTTTAGACAGAACCCAGGGAGGAAGAGAAATTGCTCTCTGCTCTATATTTTGACCTTAAAAGCCCTTTGTTTCCACAGCACATCCCAGAAAGCAGAACTTAAAACTTCAAGCAATGACATAGGGTCAAATCTCAGGAAGACTATTCCAGCCTTAAGGAGGTCGTGAGTGCCTCCAGAAACCAGGGAAGATCAGGAAAAGATACTGTTGGACAAACAAAAGATTGCTCCTTGTGATATATGTTATTTCCACCAGTGGGCAAGGGACTGGGCCCTAAAGACTTGAGCAGACATTTTTAGCAGGGACCTGCAAAGGGCTCGGTGGCCACAAGAGGGCGGCAAAGAACTGCTCTCCCTGCAGAGCCCCCCTGGGGCCCTGGATGCTGAGATAGAGCTGGACTGTCCAGGCTGTCCTTTGGCTCAGAAAGAACCCATGAATTACTGACTTCAGGAAATCTATCTATCAGCCCTTTCCACTGGCATTCCTTATTTCCTTTGACCCTGAAATGCCATCAGCAGCTCCAACCTCTTTCCTTTTCTCATGTCCAGCATTCAGTCTGCTGGCACAGGTTTGCATGACTTTTCCTTTAAGGTTGTTCAGCAGATGACATCCCAGCTCACAGAGGTGATGCTTCACAGGGTCCTAAGTGATAATTAGAGTCAGAATTGGAACCCACTTTTTCTTGATTCCCAATCCAGGGGTCTTCCCATTTTGTGTTGACTGCTGCTCCTAACAGAAAAGCATACTTTTAGGCCCCAGTGGGAAGCTTGCTCACAACACTTGGTTTAAATAACCCATATCAAACTACACCCTTCCCAATGTGACACATGTTTACATACATGACTGGTGCACACAGGACTGTTAACCATCAAGCACAGACTTGTACGCCACAAACACAGTGCTGTGCACCCTTTCATCCTCAAAACACACACTCCTCTGCCCCTCAGAATCCCACAGCCTCTGCTCCTCTCTTCCTACTTCCTGAACTGCAAGAGGAACTCTGCATTCATTTGCTCTTTTCCCTGTGTTTTCAGAGATTCATTAATGCTGCAAACAGGGAAGCACTTTCCCCTGTTCTAATCTCGTCCCTCCTACCACAGCCTCTGTTTCCACAGCTTCTCCTGCACAGCTTTGGAGTAACAGGGGAACCATAGGGAACACTGGTGGTTTCTGAACTCGCTTTTCTGAATCTGCCCTATTGATCATGGCCCTCCTGCCCTGGAAGGGTCTGACCCATCTGTCATCCACCCTCTCAGTGCCTCTACACTCTGGACCCTTGTCCCTATCCAGAAGAAACTACTACTACCATGTTTGGGGATGGGGTGCTGGGTTCCAGTTTCAGAAACTTGGCCTCAGATAATAGTGCAGAAAATGCAACAAAAGGATGTGAGTTAGACTCAGTAATAACTTCCCAGCACAAGGGGTCTGAAAGCCTGTTTGTGTGAAATTCAGCAAGAATTGCATACATGGCCTTCCTAGAAGACTCCAAGAGACAAGGACTTGTTTTGGAACTGTCTGAGTAGTATTGACTAGAGACTGAAATTTTCACTGGAATTCTGGTCATCCCAGCCTCAGAAGGTAGCACATAAACACTTCTGGGGACTCTACGGCCCTTGGACAGACCAGGTGGAGCCTAGAGTTAGGAACTGCAGTGTAATTACATCATTCCCATATCTGGGGATGGCAGAATGCAGAAAGTAGGTCTGAACTCTCCACTGTCTGGCCAACCTCACACCCTGGCCCCACATATTTGTGGCCCTCCCTGGTCAGAGCAGGGCCTCTGAGCACTTCCAATGAAAGTCCTGAGAGAAGGCTTCAGGACCCAATCTCCACCCAGCCTCAGACCTGTGACCCTGATGCCACCCGCCCTGTGCCTGCAAGGACAATGGCACCCACTGCTCATGCTACCCAAACCCCCAGACCCCAAGCACAGACAACCTTCCTTTTCTGGCCTCCCACCTCACCTCACCCCATAGCATAGCCTGAAATCTGCTGAAAATTTGCACAAATCAAACCAAAATCATCTTCATCTCTGAGTCCTCAGGCTGCCCTGGAAGAGCACACACTTATACACAGATGTACACATATACCTGTACACATGCATATACACACATGAAGATGCTCACACTCATACATACACATACCTTCAAAATACACACATACACATACCCATGTGTCATGAGGATTCTCACATGTATGGTGCACAGTGACACATACTCATACCTTTACAGACAAGCATGCATACTCAAACCTTTACTCTCTCATACACTCATCAAGCACACTTGTGCACATACACATGCCACTCTACTCCTTTCTTCTAAAGATCCAGTGCCCAGTTCTCTAGATTCTAGAGAGCTAGAATGTCCAGGAGAAAGCATTGAAACCCACAGGAAACATATTTCCTGTTTCCTGGCATACACTGGAACTCCTTTGCTATATTCTCCTTGCACCGGAGACTCCAGGACTCTAGCCCACACCATTGGAAGTGGAACTTGCAGAGATAATTCATTCCATCATACAACAGACACTTTTGGGCACATATCTGCCATCTCCCACATTATCCCCCATTCCCAGGCCTGCACCTGAGGCAAACTCATAAAAGAATAAGACCTTCTGTCCAGTGGTGTGGTGGAAAGATCAATAGCTTGGGAATTAAGGACCTGAGTTCAAATCCGGCCTTTGCCTCTTAATATGTTGTGTTCCCGTGGATACTTGACATAACTTCTGTGAGCCTCAGTTTCATCACCTGTAAGGTGGAGTTAATAAAATTTACCTAATAATTCTGTGAAGATGAAAGATAAGTAAAGTTTCCATCAGCAATGTGTCTACCTGTGGAATGTGACCCCATTCCATTCCCCTAACCCCTGTGGTGAGCATCACCCCAACACTCTTTCAGTCCTGCTACCTGAAACAAAAGCCCAGTCTTCTTCAGACTCAGACTTTCAGTTGGGCACAACTCGGGAAATGATCTCTGACTAGTTGTCTCAATGGGATTCCCCTGCCTCACCCTGGCTCCCACCCCTCCAGGTCCATCGTGCCTCTTGCTCCTTTGCACGTTGAGTTTTCCCTAATAATCTTTAATGCAGCTGTTCCTGGGTTAAATGGAGTGCTGAGCCTGCGCATCAGAAGACTATGAAGTGCTAATCACCCACAAGGGAGCTGTCCCAGGGAAAATCTTCTGCCTATTTTTTAAGCTATAGCTAGAAACCTAAGGCCATAATGATGAACTAATCTTTCTTTGTATACCTATAGATTATGCATCCTTTCTTAGAAAAGAACAGAGCCCTTTTGCACATCATGAAAAAGAAACCAGAGACTATTGTACAACATGCCACCCCCTACACCTCACACCAAGGAAACAGATTCCCTTTCACAAACTCTTAGCACTGAGATAACATTGGTGGACAGTACCATTAAGTCTGCATGTAATCAAGAAATGTTAGGGACACTGTACTCCCTTTACTGATTAACTGTCCTAAATTTCTTTAAAAACCCCTGGGGTAGGCAGAAACCTCAGAGTTGGCCTGTGGACAACCATCTGCCTTCTTCCCAGGTTGACAGACTCCTTAATAAAGATCATATTCCTTTCTAATTAAGATTCCTCCATATGGCTTTTGGAGCAATATGCAAGAAATTTGGGTTTCAGTAAAATTTTGGTGAGCCAGCCAGGGGACAATACCCTTGTGGCGTCTAGTTCCCCCCAGGAATCCCAGTGTGGAGAAGTTGAGGTAGGGAATTCCAAATAGGTCAGGGCTTCTGCCTTAGTTTATTGGGCTAGTACCTTGGAAGACCAAAGGAGGTTAGCTGGTCTGGGTTAGTTGGTCTCTGGGAAGGAATCTGAGGGATCTGTCCAGACTATTTTTGTCTCAGAGAAACTCCCTGCTGATTCTAGACCCATGGTAGCTGCTGATTTTGCTTTTTGGGTGGAGAGGAAAAGAAAGGGGAATTGGGGAGGCTGAGGATCTTCTGGACCAGGTAAGCCCTTCGGGAATGCACCCTCATGGAAGTTTCTCATTTGTGAAGCACTGTGTGTTTTTGTTTTGTTGTCATGCTTTTCCCATTAGAAAGGCATGGCTTCTAGGAGAAACTAAATGAGACTGTAAAAATGGTCAGTTTCTTTGGAATTTGTAACAGATCTGTTTTGGTGTATTTTCAGGGATTGTGTTGTGTTGTGCTAAATTTATGTGTATTGGAGATTCCATCTCCCTCCCACCAAGAAGCCCACTGGGCTAAATTTGGAATAAGTAGAAGGAATATAGCCAGGAACATATGACTATAAAAAAGATAATTTTTATTGTGACACCACCTTTCCATATATGTTAAGTTCAGAGGAAGGATAGCCACTAAACGTCCTTCTTGGATCTCTTCATTCCATTGGGTTGCCTCCAAATAGGGGGTATGGGTGTGGCTTCTCAGCTTGTCTAGGGCGCCCTTTGGTTCAGTTAGTGGAACTGCAACTTTGGGGGAGGAAACAGAAACTAGGAAGACAATTGTTTCAATCACTAAGCGCCTCATATTTGGGGGGATGTGGGGGAGGAAGGAGTGCCAACAGAGGAACTCTGGGCTTATTTAGCAAAGTGTTATTTCTTCTGTGCTCTTTCTGAAGTTTTGCCTGAGAGGATGGGAAAGCTCCTTCTCTTCCCAAGGAAAGTCTATTAGGACACATGATAAATAAATGGTGCAGAGGCCTCAAAAGCATTCAGGAAAAAAAAAATATTTTGCAGGAGGGAGATACAGGAGAACAAAAGAATAAAGAAATGTTAGTCCAATCTTTGGATGTGCCTCTGACCTTTCAGCAGACACCTTGAGCCTCTGTCACCTCCTCCTGCTTCTCCTGTTCCTGAACCAACATGGTCCCAGCTTATATAACAGCCTTCATCCCTGGTGCCTGGGATCCCTTTGGCACCTGCTCCTCCTACCCTCACTATCAGGGAGCAAAAAGCACCCTAAGCTGTTGTGCCTTTTCTTTATAAACTTTAATTTAAAGAACCCCCCCAAATCAAGATGAAGGGGTCTGTGGCTTCCTGTGGGTTTAAACCACCATCTTCAGATTTCCCCACAGCTGCTCATGATAAAAATTGACTGTGGAGAACAAATTCATTGACTTTTAGTGAACACAAGTGCAACATATTCTATATTAGTGATAATTTAAGTTTGTTGGTTAAATTAAAACAGACACATCTTTAGAGTTATCAGCATTAAGTTTAAAACTTATTCTACCAAGGTTTAGTAAAGGTCAAATGAGATCGCATTATTTCTGTTACAATTTGTCAGCAAGAAGGTGACTTAAAATAATGGTTAATTCTGTCTCATAAAACTTTCATGAGCAATTCTTAATAGTAAGTAGGCTAAATAAATGAAAGGTTTATAGCTTTCAAAAGATTTGGTAATCTGAAATTTTAAAGTTGTGTTACATTGTGTATTTAAAGTTTAAAATTTATTTAAACAATAAGCTGGGTTGAGTTCATTAAATATCCACGCCTATTCCAAATAAGAAGAAAATTAAGCATGGGTTACTGAGTGGAGGTTTATCTGCTTTGGTTTCTTACCACAAAGAAACTGAAGATATGTCGGTCTGTTGGTGATCATACTTTATTAAAAGATTATAAAAGTAATTTTATAAAAGTATTGTGCTGTGGATAAGCACGTTTCAAATGATTTATTTATTTATTTATTTATTTATTTATTTATTTATTTATTTATTAGAAAGATACAGAGTGGGGGCAGGAGAGGGAGAGAGGGAGACACAGAATCCGAAGCAGGCTCCAGGGTCTAAGCTGTCAGCATAGAGCCCTACTTGGACTCGAACTCACCAACCAGGAGATCATGATCTGAGCGGAAGTCAGATGCTTAACTGGCTGAGCCTCCCAGGTGCCCCAAAGGTTTCCAGAAATTATGAAATATATTCATAAATTTTTAATGGAAAGAATATTGGTGTAGCACACAGTTCACAACCCATAAACTAATTGAAACTGGAGACTAGGTTTATAAAATGTAAAATTTTGCTAAAATGTCATTTTTTTCCCTTCCCCCCCCTTTTTTCTTTTATTTCTTTCCCTTTTTTCTCTATTCTATCAAGATTCTTTCAACAACCCAACCAAGCACGCCTAGGAGTGAACATCCTTTATTAGATTTTTCGTGTTCTTTTTAATTTTTTTAAAATTTTTAATTTTATTATTTTCTTCCTTCAAAATGATGAAAAGAAAACCTGTTAAACTCATTAAAAAGGAATAACATCATAATCATAGGAGTCCCAGAAGATGAAGAGAGAAAAAAGCGTAGAAGATTTATGTGAGTAAATCAGAAGAAAACTTTCCTAACCTGGGGAAAATTCAGGAAGTACTGAGGATTCCCACAAGATTCAACAAAAACAGACCATCACCAAGGCATATTATAGTCAAATTCACAAAACGCTCAGGCAAGGAAAGAATCATGAAAGCAACAAGGGAAAAAATTCCTTAACCTGAAAGGGAAGACAGATCAGCCACAGAAATTTGGCAGGCCAGAAAGGAGTGGCAGAATATATTCAATATGCTGACATGGAAAAAGTACACAGCCAAAACTTCTCTATCCAGCAAGGCTGTCATTCAAAATAGAAGGAGAGAGAAAGATTTTTCCAGACAAACAAAAACTAAAGGAGTTTGTGACCACCAAACCAGTCCTGCACGAAAATTTAAAGGGTACTCTCTGAGGGGAGAAAAGATGAAATAAAACAGAAAAGACCAAAAGCAACAATGACTAGAAAGGACTAGAGAACACCACCAGAAGCTTCAACTCTACAGGGAACATAATGGCAATAAATCCACAATTTTCAGTACTCACTCAATCTCAATAGACTAAATGCTCCAATCAAAAGATGTAGGGTAATAGAATGGACAGGAAAACATGATCCATCTATATACTGTTTACAAGAGACCTATTTCAGACCTACAGACACCTTCAGATTGAAAGTAAGGGGATGGAGAACCATCTATCCATCATGCTAACGGTCGCCAAAAAAAAAAAAACCCCAAAAAACTGGAGTAGCCATAATAATTTCAGACAATCTAGACCTTAAAGACTGTTACAAGAGATGAAGAAGGACATTATAGCATAATTAAGGGGTCTATCCACCAAGAAGACCTAAACATTGTAAACATTTATGCCCTTAATGAGAGAGGACCCAAATATATAAATCGATTAATCACAAACACACATAAAACAATTGATAATAATACCGTAATATTAGGGGACTGTAACATCCCATTTACAGCAATGGACAGATCATCTAAACAGAAAATCAACAAGGAAACCATGGCTTTGAATAACACACTGGGCCACGTGGATTTAACAGATATATTCAGAACATTTCATCCTAAAGCAGCAGAATACACATTCTACTCGGGTGTACATGGAACATTCTCCATAGTAGATCACAAACTGAGACACAAATTAGCCCTCAGCAAGTACAGAAAGATTGAGTACATACTGGGCATATTTTCAGACTACAACACAATGAAACTTGAAATCAACCATAAAAAATTTGTAAAGATAACAAATACATGGATACTAATGAACATCCTACTCAAGAATGAATGGGCTAACCAAAAACTTAAAGAGGACATTAAAAAGTACATGGAAGCCAATGAAAATGATAACACCACAGCCCAAAACCTCTGGGATGCAGCAAAGGTGATCATAAGAGAGAGGTATATAGCAATCCAGGTCTTCCTAAGGAAGGAAGAAAGCTGGAAAAAGAACAGCAAATAAAACTCAAAACCAGCAAAAGACAGGAAATAATTAAGATTAGAGCAGACATCAATTCTATTGAAACAAACAACAACAAAACCCAGTAGAACAGTTCAATGAAATCAGGAGTTAATTTCGTGAAAGAATTAACAAGATTGATAAACCACTAGCCAGTTTGATCAAAAAGAAAAAGGAAAGGACCCAAATAAATAAAATCAAGAATGAAAGAGGAGAGGTAACAACCAACACAGCAGAAATAAAAACAATAATAAGAGAATATTATGAGCAATAATATGACAATAAAATGGGAAATCTGGAGGAAATGGACAAATTCCTAGAAAGATATAAACTACCAAAACTGAAACAAGAAGAAAGAAAATTTGCACAGAACCATAACCAGTAAAGAAATAGAACTAGTAATCGAAAATCTCCCAAAAAACAAGAATCCAGGGCCAGATAGGAGAGTTAACACCTATTCATTTGAAGCTGTTCCCAAAAAATTGAAATGGAAGCAAAACTTCCAAACTCAATTCTATGAAGCCAGAATTGCCTTGATCCCAAAATCAGGCAAAGGCCACACTAGAAAGGAGAACCACTGATCAATTTCCCTGATGAACATAAATGCGAAAATCCTCAACAAGATATTTGCCAATTGGATCCAACCATACATTACAATAATTAATTATTCATCACAACCAATTGGGATTTATTCCTGGGATGCAGGACTGGTCCAATATTCACAAAACAATCAACATGATACATCGCATCAATAAAAGAAGGGACAAGAACCACATGATCCTCTCAATAGATGCAGAGAAAGCATTTGACAAAATACAGCATCCTTTCTTGATAAAAACTTTCAAGAAAGAATGAATTAAGAAGTTGTGGTGTACACACACACACACACACACACACACACAGAGAGAATGGAGTATTATTTGGCAATCAAAAAGTATGAAATCATGCCATTTGCAACTACATGAATGGAACTAGAGGGTATTATGCTAAGCGAAATTAACCAGTTAGAGACAAATATCATATGACTTCACTCATATGAGAAATTTAAGACACAGAACAAATGAACATACGAGAAAGGAAGCAAAAATAATATAAAAACAAGGAGGGGTGAAACGTAAGAGACTCTTAAATACAGAGAGGGATTGAGGGTGGAGGATGGGTAAGGGGCATAAGGGAGGACACTTGTTGGGATGAGCACTGGGTGTTATACATAGGGGATGAATCACTGGAATCTACTCCTGAAATCCTTATAGCACTATATGCTAACTAACTTGAACATAAATTTAAAAATAAATAAATTAATAAATTAATTTAAGAAAAGAAAATACAGAAAATTCTGCAAGTTTTAATATGTTCTGGTATAGGGTCATCACTTGACACTGTATGTTTAGAATATTGTATGTTCCAGAAATAATTAGATTTCCTTGTCAACTGCAATTATAATGAACTATCATCAGATCTTGAATAATGTCAATTTTTGAGTCTTTTCTCATTTACAGCTATTGTTCGGATACTCTTGAAAAATGTGTTTCCTCTTCAAGGAGATTCATGGAAAGGAGTTTTGACAAATACAGGGTTTCTTTTTTATATCTTTACAATTATAAAACTAAACTGAGTAAGAATTTTAGGAACTAATGGACAAGCGCATTCAAACAGAACAAGAATTAGTAATATGGGACTGAATGAATGGACGAGGATGGGTACAGATTTTAAGACTTTTATTTGAAACGTTTTTTGTTCTCTATGTTGGCTCTTCCAGATTAAGACACTTTCTGTTAAAAGATCTATGATATGATAAGATATTCCTTTGTAAACAAATGGAAACATTTAACTTTTCTCTCTACCTGAAACCCTCCAGAGATAAGAACCTCTTGGTGAATATTCTTTATTTCATGGGAATTGCAGCTGTTTGCATAACTTCAATATTAATCTGTTCCCATTTTACAAGCATGCCAAGGAAACACTAATTACTTTAAGAAAGTTACTTTACATTACATTACTGGAATGTAATATTTAAGATAGACATGCAGAGACTCAGATATGACCAGACAGCTTTAAGAAACTAAGCTTGACGTTATGCAGGCAATAAAGCTCCCTGGAATTTTTGGCCAGATACCTTGCTTGCAAAGTTCCTAACACCCTTGCTAGGTGAGTAAAGAATGTCACTTTCTGGCAGTTGCAAGAAACTTCAGGATATTTGAGGGACTTTGAGAAGAGGAATTCACCCAATCTACAAGTATTAGAGGTCAGTCTGATGGTAAGTATTCGGCTTGGCTTATCACCTGGAGAGGCTAATCAATTTCAATCTGGAGATTCATTATGAAAATTCATTATGAAAATTCATTACGAAGCAAGTTGAAAGACTCTATTAGGTCAATCACTATTCTTGCTGAGCTTATTAAATAATTAGGCCAGCTTTGTTAAAATGGGACTTGTTTTTCAAATGCATTAGTCTCAATTTGGCTCTCTTTGGAAATAAGGGTGATTTTAGAGACAAAAACTATGTTTCAATAGCACACCATTATAGATATTAAATTCTAGTTCTGAAAAACTGTATTTGAATGTTTGTTGTTTGCCTAAATTAGACTAATTGAGGTAAACTTCAGAGAATTTACCATAACAGCTAATTTATAGACAGACTTTGCCTTGTTATTCTGTGGGGATCATAACAGGGACCCACGGGCATATTATTAGTTGAACCACTGAACAATATGATAGATTCTCTTACAATTGTACAATTCAGGTATTATGTTAAACCAGTTCTGTATGGTTGGGATAGCAAAATCTCTTCTTAAAAGTCAGAGCATACCCTGGTCCATCAGCTTAACTGTAAACTTGTAGAAGTAGTGGATGGGGTCATTTTTTGTTTTTATGAGAGGATAGAGGATGAACCTGGGAACACCCATCTCCCCAGGCGATTTTTTTTCCATTTCCAGTGACTCATCATAATTAGAATATTATTAAGGGTAGACATCAGGGAAAGAGGGCTGCTTGACTCCTTAATCTAACCAATTTTATTTTAGTCTCTGTAGTTTGAACCCCAGCTGCCACCTCTATCTATGAGGAAAAATGGGTCGGGAAACATGCCACGTTGTCTGAGTCTATTGGGTTCTTCCTGATATCTGACAACCATGCCTCTTGCTGTGTCCAAAGCCCACTACTCCACAGAGGCTGCTCTTAATACTCCTCTTTCCATCTCTTCAAAGTTGGAATCATAGATGAAGAAGGTTGAGAGGAAACAGAAGTGAGATGACCCAGAAAGAAGGCAGGAAGAACTGAACGAGCAAGAGGAGGACCTGAGTGATAAGGATAGGAGGAAGGAGGGAGAAGTGAAGGGGGAGAATCAAAAAACTGAAGAAGCAAAGAGTAGAGGAGTTAAAAGTGTAGAACATTAAACCCAACTCCAGTAGGTGGTTATAGAAAGAAATAGTCCTGTTAAGGGGAGAAGAGGAAGAAGAGAGTGAAATAGGGAGGGAGGCAGACAGCTTTTCTGTAGGAAAACAACATGTGTTTAGGTATGAGGGTGAAATCCCCAATGTACATGCTGCTTTGCTGTTGCAGAGCATATTCTGGAAGGAAATTGGAATTAAAGTCATTCCCTTGAAAGAGCCATTGGAGTATCTGCTCCAGGGATACATGAAAAGATAAACTCATGTGATGTGGATTGGAGGATTAGTGACATTATTAGCAATCTACTTTCTATGTTCAATCACATAGGTTATAGTTGATAAGGATAAAGTAGGAAAGTAAAGCAATTAATGGAGACTGTGATTCTGACTGAACTCTCCCCTTCTCTGTCATCCCTTAATCCACTGAACTCAGAGAGAATACCTGTGCCCTTTTCCTTCCAGTATTCTCCATCTTCTCTTCCTGCATCATTTAAACAAAGCTCCTTGGGAAAATCTGCCCATATTCACTCACATCGATGTCAGCTCTGTCATCATAATCAGCCCTGGCCTGCCCTGAGTCACATGACCTATCCTGTCTGCCCCTGAAGCAATAATGTTACTTCCCACTGAGGAACAGACTCCAGAGATGACCTTCAGTTAGGAATTGGAGTATGAATACAATTTACAGATTATGAATTCTGTCCAGATATAAATCTGAGCTTCCTTTGTTCAGCAATAAGATTCCCCATTCCTCTACCTCCATGTGTGTTCTGGCCCCACTCTTTCTTACCCTCTTTTAAGCAGTGTTCATTGTTTTCCACCTCACTTCCCTGCACCCATAGCATCAAATCCCTTGCCAGTTCTAAAGCCTACTTATACTTCTTTCAGGTGCTGGCCCTAGTGCAGATGGTAGAAGATAAACCTTCTTCAGAAACAGAAAGTGGCCCAGCTTGGAAAAGAACTTGACTGTTTGACCTCAAGGGCTCCAAAATGTCTATCTCAGAGAATCAGAAGTGTGTCTTGTGTGCACCCTGAACAGCTAGAAGTAAGGGTACTTTTTCCTCCTACAATACAGATTTCTCAAAACAAAGCAGAGAGGGGTTTCAGTTGAAACTTTGGCTTTTGAAGTGTGGTCCCTGCACCAGTATCATCAACATCTCCTGGGAACTTATGAGAACTACAAGTTCTGGGTCCCACAAGACCTACTCAATTTTGAAAGCTGATGGCAGAGCCCAGTGATCTGTTTTCACAAGTCCTCCATGTGACGTGACACCCAATGAAGTTTGACTACTGCTGAGCAAAATACTATTCCTCTTTCCACCCACCCCTTATTGTGACTTTGATTAGTGGGTTGAAGAGACAGCACTAAGCATAACCAGTTCAGCCCTCTCCAGTTTTTTTTTTTTTACTGGTTTTCTTTATTTCTACAGAGCCAACCTGCCCACAGGACACATACATTTCCAATCTGTTCATACATATGAAAATCTAATAAATGCAGATTCTCTCCTGTGATGGGAAGCAGGGTGTGTGTAGCACTACCTGTAATGAGGAGTAAGTCAGTCTAATTGTGTAATGTGGGATCAGCAAGCCAATTATATTGCAGAGCTAAGCTGAGGGTTTAATCACCTGTCTTGATTATCGATTGGCTCCAAACATAGGAGAGGCAAGTGGGTGTCATTTATTGTACCGCGATAGCCCCAACAATGGGTTGTTGTGAAAAGTGGGAAAGATACAGGTTCAGGTCATGTGCAGCAGAGAGACCTACCTGAGAGAATAACAGGAAAGAAGAACTACAGGAAATCGAATTGTTTTAAGTAAATGGAACTTTAGAAACGATCAGTTCTGACTTTTTGTGTTACAGATAAATAAGCAGAGCACTAAAGGCACTGAGGGGCTTGCTCAAGGTCACATTGCTACTTAGTGGTGAAAAAAAGACCAGATTCCAGAACACCTGGCTCTCAGCCAGCCTCCTTCTGAGGAGGTGGACCAAAGCTGACATCAGTAGGGAACTTTCAAGTCTAAGAATGCAGATGTCTTCAAGCAGAAGAATCAACTCCCCGGGTTTTTAATGAAGTGTTGGGTTCAAGGCCAAAGTGCTCTGTGCTCAGAGGAAAGCTCTGTCTCCAATACATCTGTGCATATTCTGTTGCCCCCTCTCACAGCCAAGGCTCAAGCTATACAACCTGTTTCAGTGTGCTCTGAACACTGCTTCCTTTTCTTTTGCTTCTCCTCGTGGTGTTCTCAATCTCTACAATCTCTCCCTACTTCCCACATTGGCAAAGCCAAAGTTGAAGAGAGCTAACTCAAATGACATTCCTCTCAAAAGCCTTCTCTGATTTCACCAATCCTCATCACTGTGCCAGCCACAAATGATCATTCTGCATTCTGATTTCCCAAGACACTTTATCTATATATTACTTATGGCAACACTTTCTACTTTGTGTTATAGCTATGCTTTATGCCTTGTATTATAAACTCCTAAAGGCAGGGGCTGTATTTCATCCTATTAGGTGTCATTCTAATTTATTTTGCTTTTTTATTGCAGAATTATGAATATACACTGTTTTTAATTACTCTCAGGTGTACCATATAATGATTAAGCAATTCTATATGTTTATCAGTGTTCATCAAAATAAGTGTACTCTTAGTTCCCTTTTGTTTCACCCCTCCCCCCACCCATCTGCCCTCTTGAAACCACCAGATTATTCCTTGTATTTAAGAGTCAGGGGTGGATTTTTGTTTTTGTTGTTGATATTTCTCTCTTTTTTTCTTTGTTTTATTTCCACACAAGACTAGAAAATGTGATATTTGTCATCCTTTGACTTATTTCACTTAGCATTATACACTGTAGGTCCATCCATGTTGTTACAAATGGCAAGATTTCACTCTCTCTTATGACTAATATTCCATTACATAGTGAGATAGATAGATGATAAGTAGATAATAGATATAGATATAGATATAGATATATACACACACCACATCTTCTTTATCCATTCATATCTGGACTTTTGAGTTTCTGTTATCATCCTATCTATTGTAAACAATGCTGCAATGAACATAGGCATTCATATATCTTTTTTTAATATAACACAATTTATTTTTTGTAACATATGCAATTATTTTCCATCATTTACAATACAGTAGTTACAATGACACTCCAAACAGAAAAGCAAAGTAAAAAATCAAAACACCAACTTCTATTTCATGTAATTAGACTTATACAGAAATTAGAAGGTTAAGTAACAACTAGTTAATCACCTAATTTCACAGCTATCTGAAGTGGCAATCATTATATAGCAGCTTATCTATGATACATTCAAGATAAATTATACAATTTATTACTTGCCCATAAGCTACAACACAGCCTGCTTAATACCTTTCCTTAAATTCCACCTCTATACTACAATATACTTGAGGTCCATGCAAAAAAGTAGCTACCTTTTATGTAGGAAGTGGATGATTAAGTCTTTGGTGTTGTAAAAGCAACTTCATTTAAACATAACCACCCCCACCACCAAAAAAAGAAGAGGAAAAAAAAAGTAAAGAAAATAATAAGGGAAAAACCCAAGGTACACTTCCTATGGGGGAAAAAAAAAAGCATGTAATTTCTGTCCTTGACAGAATATATTAAATAAGCATATATCTTTTTTAATTCATTTAACTAAAAAGCTTTGGCACTAAAATGAAACCATCAACCTGACAAAAAGGCAACCTATTGAGTCAGAATGTTATGTTTTGTAAGCAGTTAGTACCCAAAATACATAAAGAACTTATATAACTCAATACCAGAAAAACAAATAATCCAAATAAAAATGGGCAAAGAATCTGAATAGGCATTTTTCCAAAGAGGACATATAAATGGGCAAGAGACACATAGTAATATACTCAGTATCACTAATCCTCAGGGAAATGTAAATTAACATTAAAATGAGTTATCACTCTACACCATTTAAAATGGATAAAATAAAAAAGACAAAAAAAGCAAGTGTTGACCTAGATATGGAGAAAAAGGAACCCCTCATACACTGTCAGTGGGAATCACAACTGGTGCAGCCCCTATGAGAAACAGTATGGAGATTCCTCAAAACTTTTCATAAATAATTACTATATGATACAGTTATTCTACCACTGGATATAATTTTTAAGTAATCTCTTCACCCAGATACAGCTCTAACTCACCACCCAGAGATTAAGAGTCAAATATTCTACCTACCTACTGAACCAGTCAAAAACCTGCTGTGACTGGATCTTTAAGGAAAGACAATGAAAACACTTTTAATGGTGTCTTTGATAATAATTTTTATTTTTTAAAAATTTTAAATGCTTTTTACTTATTTTTGAGAGACAGAGAGAGACAGTGATATCAGGGGAGGGTCAGAGAGAGAGGGAGATACAGAATCTGAAGCAGGCTTCAGGCTTTGAGCTAGCTGTCAGCACAGAGCCCAACGCGGGGATCGAACCCACGAACTGTGAGATCATGACTGAGCCGAAACCGGACGCTTAACTGACTGAGCCACCCAGGCGCCCCAATAATAATAATTTTTAAAGCCAGAGATCAGCTACTGACACTATTAAAAAGTGGACCAAAAAAAAAAAAAAAAACCCAGGAGAAAAAAAAAAAGACAGATCCTTCACGCCATAATACATACAGATCTCAATTAGTTTTACCCCACCAACATTTCATGAGCTTTCCATATACTAAGAGTACTCTTCATTATTGTGCAGGGGGACAAGACCACACTCATGTGTGATGATGTTAAACCAAATATGTACTGGCACTGCTGATTTCAAGGTCTACAGTTTGGGCCCAAAATTAAGAGGAGTTGGTTAATACACTCTTCATACTGTGGTGGATCCCATAGGCAAAGTAAATAATGAACCCAATCAGCATCCAGACACCAAATCGGGCCCAGGTGCCAGCTTTCATCTGAATCATAAGGTAAACATTCACAAAGATGCTCAGTAGTGGGAGGAGAGGCAGAGCAGGGACCTTAAAGTGAAGGATACTGGAGCTTTGTGGCTGTCTCCAGATGATCCCAGTGATTCCCGTGATGAGTGTCAGGAGAAGAACAACTACTATAATCCACACTGGGTATCCAGAAGGAAGAATTGGCCACTGGGTCAGCACTAGGCAAAGAAGAGTGAGCAGCAAAGAGAGCAATGAGGAGCAAACATAGACAATCCTGCCAGAGAGTGGGGTCGGAGAGGAGCTGCCTGGAAAAAGTAGTCCCCGTAGAGTCAGATTCTCTGCTACAGGTTCATTTTCCTCCTGCACCTCTGCTTCATTTCCCCCATTCCTCTTCTCAGGCTGATACCTGAGGATGAGAACACAATAAACAACTAGAGAGTTCGATATCAGGGACCCAATTGAGCTGAGATCCACAATATCAGTGATTCCCAAAACGAATGCCATGGTGGCTGAAATCATGCCAAAGATCACAGTAGCCATGATGCGGATGTATATTCTGGTATCAATGCTAGCAAAGACAGGTAACACGAGGCCATCTTGTGCCATCACTCGTATCACCTGACGTATGGGGGGCATAAACCCCAAGAGGGTGGCAGAAAGACTACAGAAAAATCCAAAGGCTACAAAATAGTAGGCAGGGGCCCAGCCAATATGGAGAAATGCCTCAGGCAAGGTGCTCCCAGATTGGAGCTGGTAGTAAGGCACCATAAGCGTAAGTGCTGAAGAGACACCAAAATATATGAAAAAACAGATTAACAGTGAAATTGCAATTCCCATGGGGATGGAGTACTGGGGATTCTTGACTTCTTCAACGCTAGAAACAATTTTTTCAATATCTATAAATGCATAGAAACAGGTAGCTGCTCCGCGGAGAATCCCCTCAAAACCAAAAGGCACAAATCCTCCAGAGCCCAGAGGGCCCAAGCTAGAGGTGTCATTGAGTCCAGCCTTTATGTAGTCCTCTTCTGTGAGCTTCCAGTTGTGCAGGTCCCCCTTAATGAAGCCTGAGATGATGACAAAACTGAGAGCCAAAAGTTTTAGCAATGTGACCACTTTGGTAACAGGGAAAAATGAAATATACCAAAGATTCCAGAATTCTATGAGCAACAATAAAAGACCCAAAAAAAAGAAGTCTAGATATTCTGTAAGGACATGGGAAACATACGGTGAGATGCTCCCATGAAAGCTCTGAGAGATCTTGTCCAAACGCAAGTAGTCAAAAGCTAAGATCCATGCTCTGGCCACCATGGCTGTATCAGCAACAAGGGAGAGGATGAGATTCCATCCGGTGATGAAAGCCCAGAGTTCACCAATAGTGACATAGGTGTAGATATATGAAGAGCCAGAATGGGTAATTTGGGCACCAAACTCTGCATAGCACAGCCCAGCCAACATAGAAGATAAGCCAGCTACCAAAAAGCAGATCACAATGGCTGGTCCTGCTATATCTCTTGCCACCTCACCAGTCAGGACATACACACCTACACCAACTGTGTGGCCCACACCTAAGACCACTAAATCCAGAGTGCTCAGCCTTCTGGTTGGATCTTCAGTCACTGGTGGCCACAGCTTACGTCTGCGTACTAGCTTTTGACCAAATCTGTGAAGTGTCTGATACAGCATTCTAGCTGGAATTGAAGACAATTCTATGAATAGAGAGATGTAGCAAGTCCAGGGAGTGGAAAGTCTTGGATCAAGTTCGGTGAGGCTCCATTAAGCCTAGTTGGGTTGGGGCTGCCAAGGTCTGTTGCTCAGGCTTCAAAATCTGCTGCTTCATATTTCATCTAATATATGTTATCCCTCCATAATGCCTAAATAAACAATAAATGATTACTAAACAGTGGTGTTCAACCAACCAACCAATCAAAGCTCTGAAGCTTCATGTCACCTGTTGCAGCCCAAAAATCATAGAAATTGATACCAAGAGACATCATAGACTAATTGACTCTGCTTTCCCCACAGAACAAGTGCCAAATACCTCCCAACCTTCTTTTTTTTTTATACACCTCATGACATAATCCCATTTTTGTTCATCTGACTCTCTTAACTTTATGTAATTGGGCTGTAAGTCACAACAGGGCATGAATTTATTGTGCAATAATCCACATACGTGATGGTTGTTTAGTGCTTGGGCGTGAGTTATGACACATTATTTCATGCACTAGTGAGCCTCATTGCAATTACAGAACCACTTTTTAAATATAACCTGAGATTAAAATACACATATTGGTCCTCCAGTCTTAAAAGACGAATACCATATGATTTCATTTATATGTGGAATTTAAGAAATAGAACATAAACATAGGAAAGGTGAAAAAAGAGAGAGAAAGAGGGAAACAAACCATAAGAGACTCTTAAAGATAAAGAACAAACAGGATTCATGGAGGGAGGCGAGTGGGTGATGGGTATTAAGAGGGCAGATATTGTGATTGGAACTGGGAGTTGTATATAACTGAGGAATCACTAAATTCTCCTGAAACCAGTATTGCATTGTATGTGAACTAAATAGAATTTAAATAAAATTTTGAAAGAAAATTATAATGAATAAGTAAACAAATAAACCTTAGCCACAAAATCAGCTACCTAGTATGAGATGTCACCTTGGCCCACTTTCTCCTCATTCTGCACCATCCATTTAACTGTACTGATGGCAAAGAATGTAGAGTCCAAACCTTTGCTTTAGGCACTTAGGTCTACAGAGACACTGTGAAAAGAAAGGAAGAGGGAAAAAGGGGCAGGGTCTTCATAACTACCTTCAAGAAGGAGAGGAACAAGCTTTCTGTCAAGAAATACCTGGATAAATTGGTGCAGTAGCCAACCAAGGGTCTATTATTAAGAAGGAAGGAGATCCAAAGAGGCTGTTTTGTGATTTCTGACATTCAGTAAATCTCATCCAATGCAACCAGACAAAAATTCAATACAGATATGTCCACAGTTGTAAGAGTGTGATGGATATGATGAAAAGAAATAAGTCATTTAGCTCAATAACTCATACACTAAACAATTCTTTCTGTCTCCACCCTCTCTGGATTCCAGGAGAGAAGGTGAGCTCGCTTCTACAGTCTCCTCCCTGGCCACACTGTGCTCTATACACACCTCATGCCATCCATGATCTCAGCTGTTAGAAGATAGCTGCCTGAAGAAACTGCCCTTCTCTGTGAACTTGCATTAAAACACTAACTAGTGTGGTACTTACCTGGGTGGCTCAGTCAGTTGAGTATCAGACTTTTGATTCTGGCTCAGCTGATAATCATTGGTGTTATGGGATCAACCCCCATGCTGGGCTCTGTGCTGACAGAGCAGAGCCTGCATGGGATTCTTTTTCTCTTTGCCACTCCACCACTTGTGCTCTCTCTCTCTTCTAAATAAATAAATAAATAAATGTATGAATAAATGAAAAAATAAATTAATATTAAACAAGCAAAAAACACTCACTTGTAATTCCCTATTAATTTTACACAAGGAGTTGTTTTTTACTCCCATACATCATTGTCTAAATATGATAAATATATTGTAAATATACATTTTTTGTGTGTGTGCTGAATATATGTTCTTAATGAAGAAACACCACATTTGGTTCTTCTTTCCTCCTCTGTCATTTCTGCTAATAAAATGGCCCTTCATCAAAGGGAGCAAGGCTTTGGGTGAACAATTCACTTCAATGGCCCAGAAATGAGTAATGGAGAACAGAGAACACAAAATCATTTAGCCCTCACTCTCCTCACTATTCCTGCTTTGGTTTTGAGAGAATTTCAGCAAATGTTGTCAGAGGTTTTTAAAGATATAAAGATCAGATCAAAATTGAAAAATCATCTCTATAGATGATCAAAAGGAATCCTTGGGAAATGAGGTCAGACCTTTTGCCTACAAATCCATCGAGACCCCTTATTTGCCACTCACCAGTTCCAATGTTATGGTTTACCAACCAGCAAGGGAGTTAGATAAACAGGGTCAATTCTTTACATACGGAATCTTTATACATTGTCAATATGATCGAGAGATCCCCCACCCCCAAACTTCAAATCCTTCAGTGGTTCACCACTGCTTTTTTTTTATGATCCTTCTTTCCTTCATCACCCGCCCTATACTTATTCCTCTAGCCTCAAGTCCTGTCCAGTTCCTGCTTCAGATACAAAATTCCACACTCACCCTGTTCCCCTGCCTCTAATGCCCTCTTGGCCCCTTCATTTAGCTACCCCCCACTTCTCTTTCACTTCCCAGATCAAAAGTTACTTCTCCAGGAAGTGTCCCCTGACGCTTATGCTATTCTTAAGGTGTGCTTTCATAGCACAGGGACTTCCCCCATGTGCCATTTATCTTAATGCATCAAAATTACAGGTCGGCTGCCTATCTCCTCCATCATACTGTGAGTTAGATGTTCAATAAATATTTGTTGAGCACATCTACAAACTGAGAAGAGAAACCCGAAAGAACACAAAATCCAGAATTCCTATATACTTTACTTTGAGATATATGCTTTGTAGCTAAGCAAACTGTATAAACTTGGCTTAGGTAAAGATATAAATGGTATTAACTTCCTTGTAGAAGTCAATCAAAATGTAAAGTGTGGAGGGAAAACCAACATAATTCATGGTAAGTTTAGACACACAGGGTGATAAAGGATTATTTACCTTTGAGGACACCTCTTTTAAAAATATCAGGCTGCCTTGGATAATAAGCAACCAAACACCCATACATAGTCAGTTATAGTAGCCCCAATTTTTTTAAGGCATTATGCTCAGGTCCTATAATCTAGGTGAGACGTCCTAAGGAAGAGGCTCTCATTTCAGGGGACAGGGGGAAACATAATGAAGACATGTGGCATTTTCAAACTTCATATTCTTTCCCTCTGGGGATTCTTGTCCACTAGCCCTCTACTTCCAATGACTGCTTTAAACCACCCCAACTGACAGGAAATTGTCCTCAGTTTCCAAGGGAAGATAGTCTAAAAGCTTCCTTCACAGGAAGACAGTACAGCTTAGTAGTTAGGAGTAAGGCTCTGTAGGTAGACTGTCCAGGTTCAAATTGCAACTCAGGCTCATACCTGTTGACTCTAGACAAATTAGTTCACCTCTTGGTGCTTTAGTTTCCACAACAGTCAATGAGAGTAAAAGTAGATACTTCATAGGGTTGTTGTGAGGAAAACTGAAATAATGACTTTAGCCCAGTGCTTAGCAAATAATAAGTACCTTCTATAATTTATTTAAGCTATCTAATATTTAATATTGAAATTGGATCCAAAGTCCCTAAACTTTGAAAACCAATTAGTCTTTATAAATTTCTAGCCTCAAAGTCATCCACTAAAACTTAAGCCTGTTTGCCATCCCTCATAAAACAATTAAAAGAGTTGTATTCCATATAATTTACCTTGAAATGCTAAGGTCTCTAATTAGATACCCTCATACATGTTGGTGCTAAACACATGGGATCCTAGGCTGACTGAGTTAGATCAGGCACTGAAAAATGCGATGCTCCAATACACTACTACTACTACTACTACTACTACTACTACTACTACTATTACTACTACTAGTATTGCTACTACCATCTTTGCTTATGAATGCCTTATCTTATTTCTGGAAGAAGCAGTACTGGGTATTATAGAGGTAAGAGAATTAACTTTATGTCAGAAATTTTGGATTTGAGCCCTGGCTCTTCCACTTCACTACCTAAAGTAGAGTAACTTCCTTAATCTCTCTAAGCTTCAGTTTCCTCATCCACAATAAACATTACATGACTTTCCTTGCAGGATCAATAGGAGAATTTGATGAGAAAATATAAACTACCATGCATTTTTGGTGGAAGTGTTACTGGGGCCACTATCCTGAAGCACAGGAATTAAGAACACACATACCCTCCCACCCAGCAATCCCTCTCTGAGGTAAACACCCCAAGGAAACTCTCTTCAGAGTCCATGGGAGGTTCATTTGAGCACGTTCATCACAAGACTGTTCGTGGTAGCAGGAATTTGGTAGCTATGCCAATGTCTGCTACTAGAGGAATACATAATACACACAATGAAAAATTATACAGCAGTCAGAAGTGATCAAGTAAATTTACAGACAGCAACTTGGGTAGACCTCAGAAACAATGTTAGGTAGCAAAAGTAAAAAGCAGAAAGAGATGTATAGTGCAATGCCATTTATATATATTTAAAAATAGTCAAAATTATTGTATACTTGTCAAAGATACATATATATGTTAAAAATGTCACAACATTTCTCTGCTCACAATCTTCAACTGGTTTCCCTTTGCATTCAGAATAAAGCCAAAGTCTACATTTAAATTGCCCTACAAAGTCCTACAGTATTTGTCACTGACCCAGCTACCTCACAGCTTTCTGTTCCTCTTTCCACAATCATTTTTTTCCTAGTCATTGGCCTCCTAACGATTCTGGCCTCCTAAGCTATCAGGCAAGACCCTACCTTAGGCCTTTGAACTTGCTGTTTCCTACAACTTTACCACTTCTAACCCAGATATTCACATGGTTGTTCCCTTAAAATAGTATATTTATAGGACGGTCTTCCTAATCACCCCATATAAAATTGCAGTGTGCTCCTAACCGCTGACAACAGACCTTATCGTCCTGCCTTGTTTCCCAATAGCACTTACCACTGTTTAAGGTACTATATGTTTTATTTATTTATTTGTTCATGGTTTTATCACTTCAAAAGAATGTAAGATCCATGAAAGCAGGACTTTTTTTTTCTATTGTTTTGCACCTGGCTCTATTCCCCACACCTATAACCATGCTTGACACATAGACAATGCTGTATTTGTTGAGTGGATGAATGTGTCTAAATACACATATAGAGAAGGGATTAGAAGGACTCTGGTTAAATGCACTAAAGCAAGTGCCTCCAGTGAGGAGAGGAAATGAGAAGAAAAATACAGATGAAAGGGGAAAATAAAATGCATTGATACCAGGCCTGATAAGAAGCAATGGTATTAATAGTCCATGACTTAGGGATGGTTGACTCCATCCTAGGCACTTCAGGTGCAACAAAGAAATTGCATGAGATGGTGTGAGAGAACCTGGTTCAGGACAGACACTGAATAGATTTAAATTGAAAGAGAAATGGAATACTGTAATTGTCAGCACATGGAGAATACAGTGAAGGAAGAAATACCTGCTAGAAAGAGGGTGGAGAACAAGGGAAGATGGACACCACTCCTTTTACCAGTTCCCTCTTAATCCATTTCCATTTTTACAATTTCCCTTTCTTCCTTCAGCTCCTTCTGTCTCAGGAGGCTCCTTTCTGGACACTAAAGATGCTTGTACCACGTTTCTCTCTCTGGGGACCCGTTCCCACCCCCTTACCTCCAAACAAAGACACAGCAGTGGTTCTTGACACTTGTTAAATCACATATCTCTCTGATGTTGGTCACATAAAAAAATGTCCTACACTCTCCTGAAGTCCATCCATTGAGCCTGAGCAGGAATCCAAGAGGAGGATCATCTGAATGGCAGGGTCAGAGATGGGTAATGATTTTGATCATTTCTGTTTCCCTCGACTGTGTTGTTCAGCGTGGTCCTTGTGCTCTTTCCACTTTTACTGAAGGTGAGAGACAGTAGGCTACAAACAAAGTATGAAGATACCAGGAAACAATGCAGAAAACAAAACATCTGGTAACTAAACAATTATGGGGTTTTTTATTTATTTATTTTATAATAGTTTATTGTCAAATTGGTTTCCATATAACACCCAGTGCTTCTCCCCACAAGTGCCCCCCACCATGACCATCACCCCCTCTCTCCCTCCCCCTCCCCTTTTAGTCCATGGTTCGTCTTCAGTATTCAGTAGTCTCCCTTGATCTGTGTCCCTCACTCTTCCCTGCTTTCTTTCCCCCTTCCTCTCCACATGGTCCCCTGCCAGGTCTCTC
This sequence comes from Suricata suricatta, assembly GCF_006229205.1. Lineage (NCBI taxonomy): Eukaryota > Metazoa > Chordata > Mammalia > Carnivora > Herpestidae > Suricata > Suricata suricatta. The sequence continues at coordinate 85,390,991 of NC_043709.1, forward strand.
CTGTTGGACCTATGAATGCAAACATATGGTATCTATCCTTCTCTGCCTGACTTATTTCACTTAGCATGACACCCTCGAGGTCCATCCACTTTCCTACAAATGGCCATATTTCATTCTTTCTCATTGCCATATAGCACTCCATTGTATATATACACCACATATTCTTGACCCATTCATCAGTTGATGGACATTTAGGCTCTTTCCATGATTTGGCTATTGTAGACAGTGCTGCTATGCACCGAATTTGGGAGCTCCTAGATACATAAAACAATTAATCACAAACGAAAGCAATCTTATTGATAAGAATGTGCTAATTGCAGGGGACTTTAATATTCCACTTACAACAATGGATAGGTCAGCCAAACAAAAAATTACTAAAGAAACAATAGACCTGAATGGCACACTGGAGCAGATGGAATTGATAGATATATTTAGAACTCTGCATCCTGACGCTAGGGAATTCACTTTCTTCTCGAGTGCACATGGCACATTCTCCAAAATTGATCACATGCTGGGTCATAAAACAGCCCTCCATAAATATAAAAGAACTGAGATCATACTATGCACACTTTCAGATCACAATGCTATGAAACTCGAAATCAGCCACAGGAAGAAGTCTGGAAAACCTCCAAAAATGTGGAGGTTAAAAACTACCCTACTAAAGGATGATTGGG
>NC_043709.1:85391764-85398361 GCF_006229205.1 Suricata suricatta
ATGTGATACACCACATCAACAAAACAAAAGAAAAAAATCATATGATCCTGTCGATAGATGCTGAAAAAGCATTTGACAAAATACAACATCCCTTCTTAATAAAAACTCTCGAGAAAGTTGGGATAGAAGGAACTTACTTAAACATTATGTTTTATGAATCTAAAAGAAGTAGAAAGAACAAGTAGATGAACAAGCAAATTTACAGAAGAAAAATCAAACTCATGATAGGGAATACTGAGAGACTTTACCACAAACCCAGCTTATAACAAGACAGGAAACATTGTCCTCAAGTGTCATGTTCAAAAATCTCCTGCTTACACCCCTGCTATTTCTCCAGGCAATAATCTTCCATTGTTCCAATGTTTTGTACTCAGCCCAAGCTCTCTGATTCAGCTGTCAGAATCCACCCTAGTTCTCCCACTACCTTTTGGCCCATCACTTCCTTCCTAACTCAGCTCCTCACATCCTAACTTACCCTTCTTGGGATGAGCCCTAGGCCTGGGTAAGTTACCTGCCCTGTCAGGGGTGCTCTCCTCACTCCGTTCAGTCCAGTCTTGACCCTATTGCTCTTCTCAACCCTATTCTCCAACCTTCTCCCTCATACTTAGGGAACCTTTCCTGATCAATCCTGACAGATCCTTATCTCCAACACTTACAGCCCATCCTGATGCTCAGATGAGCTTTTCTGTCTGCTGGTATCCTGCGTCTCTTAAATTCCTTTACAGTCTAAAAGCTTCCAGGGGCACTAGGTGGTTTGGTTAGTTAAGTGTCTGACTTTAGCTCAAGTCATGATCTTATGGTTTATGAGTTCAAGCCCGACATCAGGTTCTGTATTGACAAATCAGAGCCTGGAATCTTCTTCAGTTTCTGTGCCTCCCTCTGTCTCTGCTCCTCCCCTGCTCGCTCGCTCTCTCTCTCTCTCTCTCTCTGTCTCAAAATTAAACATTTAAAAAATTGAAAATAAAGGCTAAAGTCTGGGATTGCGATGCCTTCCATTTTGGTTTTCTTCTTCAATATTAACCTAACAGGGGACCATGGGAAGGGGAATGCAAGGGGAAAGAGTTGGGGAGAGGGAGTGAGGCAAATCATGAGAGACTTTTGAATGCTGAGAACAAACTGAGGTTGAAGAGGGAGGGGGAAAGGGGAAGGGGTGATTGTCGTGGAGGGGGCCACTTGTGGGGAAGAGCACTGGGTGTTATATGGAAACCAACTTGGTAATTAACTATTTTTTTAAAAATGAAAATAAAGACTTCCAGAAGGCCAGCATCCATATACCTTCTGAATTCCACTCCCAGTGCCAAGTCACACTATCCAGAACAAGGATCTGCTCATAATTTTGGCTAGCAATCCAGTGAAGCATTTAGGACATAGAAAATGAATATATTGATGGATTGATTGATTGATTGATATCTTGACATTCCTAGAAGAATGGTTGTTTTGCTTTGTTTTTTTTTTTGGGGGGGGGTTTGGTTTTTCTTTGGGGGGGAAGGGAGAAATGGCCAAACAGGGTATAAGTAGGAGACTAGAGAATGTACCATCATCTATTTAAAGAGCATTTCCTGAGGAACTTTTCTAATGAGGGCCGAATCTCAGATAATTAGAAAACTGTCTCTCCAAAAGGAGGCCTTTGCTAAAGGGATGTACTTAAAGAAAAGAAAAGAGAGGCCAGAGAACATGAAATCAGCTAGTATGAATTCCATAATGCCACAGTCTCCCTCTTCCTTCCTACATCCTCACTGTGTCTCTCTGTCTCTGAACACCACCCAAACTCCAAAACAAAAGTTCCATGCTATGTAACAAAAGAAATCCGATCAAATCCAAAACTCCACCCACAAATTTCAGGCTGTCCTTCTTTCCCAGCCAATCCCACCCACTTTCCTTTGTCCTGGAGGTCATTATGTTTACTCTTCTGTCTTTAAGAAGGATACTACCCTCACTCTGGAACTTTCCTTTTCAAAACATGTTTCCAAGGAATTAAGTCCCACTGGTTCTTGTGGTTGGATGTTAACACTCATGTGAGTCAGAAAGTTGGCCTAGTGGCTCCTCCTAAATAGCTCAAAAAGAGTTTGGATATCAGTTGCTTTTCTAGAAGTTCGAGAAAGACTTGAGATGAAGGATAATGAGGCTGTTAAATAATTATTTTCAAGATCTCAAAGCTTCAGACAAGTGTTGAAACTCAACATCTCCAAAGATCATATCAATTCTCTATATCCAAGCACAGCTCCTTCCTGAAACCAAAGCATATAAATGCTTTCCATCCTTCTTAAAAATCCCAGACATGAAGATTCCAGAGCCTATCAAACCAGCGTCTCCGAAACAAACAAGTATAAAGCTTTTTGGATAGAGAGCTTCCCCAGAGTTTCTGAAGTCCTAACTTAAGCAGCCCTGCAACATTGGTAGGGGACAGTCATGAATACAAGAGTAGAGGGTTTGAATTCTGGGAAAGAGCTTTAAATAATAATAAGGGTGTTGCATGTGTGCACCAACAATTCCAAAGTAGAAAAATGTCATAATACGTACAAAAAGATAAACAGAACAAAATCCACCATGAACACTCATATCCAAGGGTAGAAAAAAATTACTTAACCAAATCAAATGAAAAATGGAATATTCCCATTTTTTTCTTTCTGTTTGTTCCTTCTCCAGATCTGTGTCCAATCATGGTCCTTAATTTATTCATTCAACAAATATTTTTGTCCTCATTTATTTAGTAGTGTGAAAAAGTCAAAGAAAAACACAAACATCCCTCTACTCAAGTTGCTTACATTCTTGCAATGGGAAGCAAACAATAAAACATAAGTAATAAGAATATATATTGTAGTGGATTTACAATCTGTGCTGCGGAGAAAAGGGAAGCAAAAAAAGGTTAGGATGCACTCAGAATGTGGTGTGATTATAAAATGGGTGATCCAAGACAGCCTCACCTTCGCATTATTGTGCAACCATCACCAGCATCCATCTCCAGAACTTGTTCATCTTCCTCAGGTGAAACTTTGCACCCATTAAACAGTAACTCCCTAGTTTTCCCTGTGAGGAGGCCCTGGAAACTACCAATTTACTTTCTATCTCTAAATTTAACTACTTTAGGTGTCTCACATAAGTGGAATCACACAATAGTGTCCTTTTGTGACCAGCTGATTTCACTTAATGTAAAGACTTTAAGGTTCAGAGGTGCTTGGGCTGCCCAGTCAGTTAAGCATCTGATTTTGACTCAGGTTATAATCTAGCAGTTCATGAATTCGAGTCCTGCATTGGGCTCTGAACTGATGTGTGGAATCTGGAGCGTCCTTTGGATTCTGTGTTCCCTCTTCTCTCTGCTCTCCCTCTGCTTAGGCCCACTCTCTCTCTTTCTCTCAAAAATAAACATTAAAAAAAATTTTTTTAATGACATTTCATCCATGTTGTGGGATATGTCAGAATGTACTTCATTCTTAAGGCTCAGTAATATTCCCTTGTGTGTATATCCCACATCTTATTTATCCATCCATCCACTGATGGGCATGTGGATTCTTTCACCTTTTAGGTGTTATGAATAATTCAGTTGTAAATACAGGTATACAAATGTCTTTTTGGGTCCCTGCTATCAATTCTGTGGGATATATACCCAGAAGTGGGATTGCTAGGTCATATGGAAATTGTATATGTAACTTTTGAGAAATTACAGTACTGTTTTCCACAGCAATTGGTCCATTTTACATTCCCACTAGCAACACACAAACTTCCCAATTTCTCCACAGACTAGCCAACAGTTGTTATTCTCTGTTTTTTAATGAAATGGTTATGACTATTTTTGAAGAATAACAAGGAGGTCTGTGGGGGTCAGGACAGAGCAAGTGTGGGGGAAGCAGTAGGGAATGAGGTCAGAGAGAAAGCAGGAAGATAGACCCTTCATGTAGGGTTTGGTAATCACTGTGAAGACCTTGCTGTTACTCAGGGTGTGATGGAAACTCTAGAAATAGTGGTAATTTCACATGTTGCCTACTGATTTTCATGTTCTATAAACTAAGTACGGGTTCTCAAACTAGTGAAAGAACTCCTACACGATTTGAAGACAAAGTGTGGAGACAAGTTTTGTGGAGCTCACAATAGCTGTCTAGTGCATTTGACAACACAATGAGGGCTGAACAAGTTGTATTCTTACCTCTGTCTCCCTCTCTAGATGCCAAAGCAGAGATGCCATACAGCCACCCATAGGAAAGTAACATGTGGATTGCTTTCACTGAAGTTGTTCACTCTGGATTATCTCTAGGCAAGATTCCATGACTTAAAAATCAAAGTAATTTTAGTATAACTTACTATTTTAGGTTACTCCTACCATTATTGTGGATAATCAAGCACTGACATGGAGATAAAGGGGAATTTTTCCAGAACCTAGTGAAAGAAGGACCACAAAGTCAGGGTAGGGAGACTCTCAGAAAGAGCAGGAATCACGCGTATCAGGAACTCACAAGCCTTGCAGAATTAAATAGATGGATCCAGTCCCAAGTCCCAGATGCCTCAAGAAGGACTGTCAGAAATATGTGGGATGCTCAGAGATGGAGAAATAAAGGGCCCAAAGGGGAGCCTAAAAATATTTCTGTGAGGTAAAATGTTTCTCTCATTATCTTACTTTCCCTGGGTTTCAGGGATAAAAGCTCTACATCCAAATGAGATTCCAAGTAAGTAGTTATAGGTTAATAATCTGGAAAGAATGGCTACCCAACCAATGCTTACAAATATTAGAAATCACACACCTATGTGTATGGGTAAAGGGGGAGATGGAGGGTAGAGAAGGAGGGAATTATGGGGTTCTCCCTGCTGGGAAAGGAGGAGAGACAGAAATCAGTTTTCACTATGAGATTCTTAGGATTCAGCTGGAGGTCAAGGAAGAGATGTATATAAAATATGGAAACCTGAATAATTAATTTTTCTTAGCAAGGAAACAGGCCATATCCTCTTCCCTTCTATGTGCTGTGTTACTTTCCAGCTGAAAACCATCTTATTCATCATCCACTCTGAACACACTATAATCACCACTCATGCCCAGGGTAAAAACATTCCACAGCTTGCCTCACATAATAGTTTCAATCTCATTTCCCTCTCTGTGGGCTCCTTACAGATGTCCTGGGTGACACTTTGACCTTCAAACATGTATAATAAAAATAAGACAAAGATGTAAGAGAAAGCTGCTCCTCCTACTCTCCTCAAGTAGAAAAATAATAGACATAAGTGGCAGTGAATGTCTTATGTCATTCTTTCATTCATTCATTTTTTTATTTAATAAATATTTAACACCTTCTAACTGCCAGTCCTAGTACTTGATGATACAAACATAATGGGGAGGAAAAAAGACATGTTCCCTTCCTACATGGCACTCACTGTTAACATATTTTTAAATAGTATTCCTAACCAAAATGTGTGGGGTGCCTGGATGGCTCAGTCAGTTGAGACAACCCCTTGATTTCAGCTCAGGTCATAATTCTAGGGCCATGGGATCAAGCCCTGAACCAGGCTCTGTGCTGAGCGTGGAGCCTGCTTGGGGTTCTCTTGCTCTCTCTCGCTCGCTCTCTCGCTCTCTCTCTCTCTCTCTCTCTCTCTCTCCCTCTACCCCCCTCCCACATGTTCTCTCTCTCTCTCTCAAAAAAAATGTGTAATCTGAATCTAATGATAAAAATGATCAGTCTACCAAACAACTTTCAGCAGAAAGTTTTTTCCCATAAAACAACTGGACAATGCTGTTCAAAACTGTTAATGTCAGGGGGGCGCCCTGGCAGCTTAGTTGGCTGGGCATCTGACTTCAGCTCAGGTCAAGATCTCACTACTTATGGGTTTGAGTCCCTCATCAGGCTCTGTGGAAACTCTGAGCTTGGACCCTGCTTTGGATTCTGTGTCTCCTTCTCTTTCTGCCCCTCTTTCACTCAAGTGTGCTCACACTCTCTCTGTCTCTGTCTCTCTTGCCTCTCTCAAATATAAATAAACATTAAAAAACAGTTAATGTCAGGAATGACAGTCTGAGGAGCTGTTGCAGATTAAAGGAGAATAAGAGACAGGACAACGAAATGTAATGTAGAACCCTAGATTGCACCTGGAATATGAAGAAATATTCTAACATAAAAAATATTGTGAGGGGTTCCTAGGTGGCTCAGTTGGTTAAGCTCTGACTTTGGCTCAGGTAATGATCTCACAGTTCATGGGTTCGAGCACCTCATCAGGCTCTGTGCTGACAGCTCAGAGCTGGGAGCCTGCTTCAGAGTATGTCTCCTTCTCTACCCCTCTGCCTCTTGTGCTCAGTTTCTCTCTTTCAAAAATAAATAAACATTAAAAAAATTTAAATATTGTGTAATTAGTAAACTTAGAATATGGACCATATTTCATACATACACACAAGCACATACATATGCATACACATTGGTGAGAATAAGCAAATGTGGAAAAATATGCACAATTGGTCAATCCTGGTTAAAGATAAATGGGTGACCCAAAGGATACAGAAGTGCTGATGCATAGGAGCACATGTACCCCAATGTTCATAGCGGCACTTTCGACAATAGCCAAATCATGGAAAGAGCCTAAATGTCTATCAATTGATGAATGGATCAAGAAGACGTAGTATATATA
>NC_043709.1:85398461-85427761 GCF_006229205.1 Suricata suricatta
GAAGAATGAAATCTGGCCATTTGTAGCAAAGTGGATGGACCTCGAGGGTGTCATGCTAAGCGAAATAAGTCAGGTAGAGAAGGATAGATACCATATGTTTGCACTCATAAGTCTAACAGGAGAGGCCTGGCAGGGGACCATGGGGAGAGGAAGGGGGAAAGAGAGCTGGGGAGAGTGAGGGACACAGATCATGGGAGACTATTGAATACTGAAAATGAACCATAGTCTGAAGGGGGAGGGGGTGGGAGGGAGGGGGGATGATGGTCATGGTGGGGGACACTTATGAGGAGAAGCACTGGGTGTTATATGGAAACCAATTTGACAATAAACTATCAAAATAAATAAACAAAAGATAAATGGGTGTTAATTATAATTATTGCAACTTATTGTAGGTTTGATATTTTCAAACAAAAGTGGTAGGAAGAAAACAAGAATGACCCAGTAATAAAGGTTATGGTTTCTCCTTCTCTGAATGCCCTTTATAAACAAGATTACTATCACATTTGGCTGGAACCAAACTCTACTCAGAATGATCTAGCCCCAAATTAGGAACTTTAGATCAGAGAAGTGTGTAGGAAGATAAAACTTCCTGTCTTTGATTACAAGCAAAATTGTTGCAAAGCAAAGATGTCTAGACGAAAACCACAACTTCGGCTTGTGTTAGCACAGTTACAAAAACTCTACACTTTCATTGTCATTTTGTCGGACTGACACAAACTACTAAACTAAAGCTCTAGGATTGAATTCTAGAGGCACTGGGGAACATGTCCAGAGGTAGGAGGCAGAGAAAAGTGGTATCTGGCAAATAGGGGTACCAGGTATATGTGCATGATTTAGGGACACATTGAGAGAGGGGTGAAAGATAACCAGAATTTGTTCAGCTGCAAGTAGTGCACACATGTCATATTATTTAACTACTATAGCAAGCAAATAAAATAAGTATTATTATTCCACTTTACAGACTGAGAGGTTAGACAACTGTCCCAAGCTCATATAGCCAGTGAAAAGATGATCTGGAATTTGAAACTGGTTCTTTGTTACTTCAAATACCATGTTCTTCCTCCTGCAGCACCCTTACACAAAGAGTCAAAACTCCAGGACATGGTATTAAAGGATAATTTGAGCCAGTTCTCACCATTGTGCCCTGGTCACCCTCTGCTGATGTGTTCTCTTTCCTCACGAATAGATATTAATGGTCCAGAGCTAGAAGTACTGGGACTATTAAACCTGAAAACTCCATATAAACCATGTCCTGCTAACATCAAAATATAAACTAGGATGAAATGTCTCCATAATATCTTTTTAGATGCCAAGAAATATTCCAAAGCATCCCTTTACCTAGCCCAACAGTTCCAAGCTATGATTTTACAGATAATGATAATTCCTGCCCATAAATTTAGCCAATATCATTTTGCTTGACTTTTAATGGAAATATAGGATACTATATCTTCAGATGCCAATTATAAGTCACCATCCTAAAACTACTTTCATCATCCTATTTTTCATCATTCTACTCCAAATCTTTTCTAGTCACTACCTCATTCTTAAGAAGAAGAAGAAAAAGGTCAGTGCTGTTAAGAAGTATTAGAGAAGAAAATGAAACCTTGATTCTCATTGTATAAAAGAAGATGGGGGTGGGCAGCAGACATTTTCTAAAATAGGACAACCTAAATATCTGCAGTTTGCTCTTCCATCACCCAAGCCATCACCATCATCCAAGCCACAAGCCTTCACCCAAGGCTTCCAGATGCTTCTGGCCCACACCATTAGCATTCATCTGTCAAAAAAACAAAACAAAACAAAACAAAACAAAAAAACAAAAAAACAACCACAACTGGGACAAAGAGTATAGAAAGACAGATGATGCCAATTTAATGAGGGTAGTTTAAGAAAATATCTTTTTAAGTTTCCTAATTTACTTGTCCATTTGCTCCTCAGACTTGGCTGCCAATCAGGATAAGACTGGGAATGTTTGCCAAAGAATGGCAATATCCTCTTATCCTTAACCCAGGAGATGTAGTGCCAAGTGTCAGTTCTCTAATCAGCCCAAAATGTGACTAACCCAATTCCAGAGATAAAACATTAGGGTGATGCTAGGGGAAAGGACTTTAGCTCTTTCAGATTCATCGTTCTGGTTTGATTCTTGTTGACAACAAGAGACCTGACTTCACAGAATATATAATGGGCATTCATGTTCTTCATCATGGCCCATGTTTCCAACCAACCCTGAACTTCCAGCCCCTAGAGAGTTGTTAGTATTTATTTTTCATCCATGGAAATAAGCACAAAGACCAATGGATATCAGGCCTCACTACAGACCTTTGTCTATTTTTGGATCTCCTAGTATTTTTTCTCAGAAATTTATTAGTGAATATGGACTTGAGATAAGAAACAATGGATATTATGAACATGCTGTTAGAATAGGAGGATCAACAGAGAAGATAAAGATTGCCTTTCTATTTTCATTTCAAAAGGAAGAAAACCCCAAATATGTCCAAAATCAAGAAGATTGACAAAGCAGTCTCTAAGGACTCTGAATTTACTCAGGGCAATACTAAAACTTTTGGAAGAAATCTCAGAAATTCCAACTGAACTCACTGGTTTGAGGTATTTGGAGATCACCAACCTAGCCCTCAATTCAATTCAGCTGACATAAACTCACTTAGACACTTAGCACCTTGTCCACACTTGACCTCTATCTAGCGAGCTTCTATGGTTTGTAAGCACTGCCTATTCAGGGAAGCCTTCTGCTGTACTCTCTGGTCCAACCTTCTGGTTAATAAAATTGGTAACTCTGAACAATGAGATCCTCTCAGCTCTCAGTCAGATTCACCCAGCAGCCTTCAGAGAGTACTGCCCTTGAAGCAGGATAAAGCCTTAAATCACACTGTTCCTGATCAGATAACTGAAGTGTGAGTGCTCTCTACCCTTTTTCTGGAAAATGACATTTTGTTCAAGTCTTAAGAACATTCCAGACATGCACATGTGTTCACATATACACATGCACACACGGTCCCAACCAGACCTGCAGTTTCATGCTATTAAGTCTTAACTTCCATGATTGTATTTCCAAAGCTTAGTTCTCACTATTATCCTACCACGTTCTATTACTGTTAACATTTTCTGTGCCTCTCCTGCTTGAACAGAACAAATGTTTCCCCACATATGCACATCTTGCTGCCATTAACATCAGTAATTTTGGTTACTGTCAACATGAACTTACTTTCAAAGCTTCTCTTTTCACACTTACAGATTGATATCTGATCTCTTCAGTATTTTCTCCTTGTTCCCTGCTCTCCCTTATTCAGGTTCAGTAGAATAACTCATTGGCTTAGAACTTCACTCAAGCAGAACACCCAATTAGGGAAGAGGGTGGATAAGGAAAGCCCTGGAGCAAAGCTTCTGCCTGATGACAATTTCAGCTTGTCTTTCCTCCCCCAGGTGAACTGGGATGCAAAGAGCTAACTGGCCACAGCCAAGGAAGTACCCTGGATCTACAGGCCAGTTGGTGATGTCAGAGAGCTGACACAAGATCTAAGGTCCAAGTCTCTTCCACTACAACAAAGTCAATGTGCAAAGGAAGCAACCCCAGGCAGCTCAAACAAAGTGCATTATCTGTGACGTTTATGATTTGCTTTAGTGTCATCTCCTTGATGTGAAACAACTGAACAGACAGAAACAGAGAGTTTTATTAGTTCTACTGCTTTACCTTATTTGGAAAATGAGCCACCCAATGATTTGGCATTAGGCAACATGACACAACACTCAAACTGCAAAAACTACATTTAAAGTTAGTCTACAGAAAGGAGGAATATATGGTAGTCAATTGATGGAATGGTGTATAGAATAGTATTTCACTTGTTTCAGGAAAATAAAGGAGTACCTAGAAAATATCCTTAAACAGTAATATCCCAGAGAAGATATCTTCTGATTTGCTCCCATTTTTCCTTTACTGTGTGTAAATAACTGTAAAAATGGTCTCTGTGTAATTTGAGTTGGATCTAAAGTAAGAAGTTGGATGGTCTTCCAAGTAGAAACCACAACAAGTTTATAAGTAAGAAACTGGATTCAACCCATTAAAAATCAGATTTCAAGTAAGTGTAAGTGAATACAAAGGTAAATTCCAAATTAAAAAATTCAGGCACCACAATGATTCTTTGTACGAAAACAAAACAAACAAACAAAGAAACTTTAAGCAGAAGCAACATTTTCTTCCCCCTAAATTATCAACACCAACATTATTATTCCCAAATCATCACACACTCAGCTACACACAGTGTAAGACAATGGTGGCAAATAAAAAATTCTCCTCTCTGGGAACTTACAGTTAAGGGAATTTCATAAACAATTCCTCACCTGCCAAAATAAGTAAAACATGCATAAATTAAGAATCAAGAAGGGTATTCCTGGATCAGAAATGAATAGTCAAGGGAAGGGCAAGCTCAGATCCCAGATGGCCTCCTAGTTGATGGAAGATAAGTGTAGTAAGGACACAATTCCAGTGTTGGCAACATTAGGGACTATCTTCTGTGCACAGTGGATCAGCCCGACAATGCCACAAGAATTATCCCATCTTAGGATTGTGTATAATGTTTCCCAGAAAACATCAGTTCAAGGTACATCTTCAGATTAGGCTATGATTCAATGAATAGAGCCTCTTTTAGGAATTCTTTTGATACCTCACACCAAAAACATGAAACCAATTTCACCACTACATGAACTAGTAAATCCAGTTTGTCTGACAAGACATATCAATTTAAATATTTGCTACAGATATTAATACAGATATAGATACTAATATATAATTATAATAATAATAATCTCTCAGTCTTGGTCTGTTCAGAAAAGGAAAATAGAGAAAACCCATTGAAGTAGTAATAAATGTGTAACTTTTCCCCTGGGGAAAGAGAGGGAAAGTTCAGATACCTTCCTTGAAAAGTTTGAAATAAAGCTAAAGAAAGCTGAGAAAGCAAACTCAGCTCACACTAAAGAAAATAAGTATCTTAAGATATCTACCAGGAGTCTTCTGAGAACAACCTCACCAAATGGATCAATTACTAGTCATCTTCCCACCTATGATATTATTTCTACGCATTCTGTTTGCTACTTACTGGGGAGAAGCCCTGTCTCTATAAACTAAAAATTCCTTAGGATAGAACCTGCTTCATTATCTGTAAATGAGGCTACAAACAATAATTCAGCAAGTAAATATTATTTGCAAGCAAGACTTCAACTTGAAAGCATGACAGCCCCTAAAAGGTCTGTTCATTAGACCAAGAGGAAACATAGCACCTCCTTCCACTCACCAACTGCCCTACCACCCCCAGCTTGACACCTCTCAAATCCCATCCCAGTCTGCAGAAGCTGAATTCCAATTCACTGAAAACCAATCTAATATAGACTAACATGCTCAAGACCAAGTGTATGTAGACCAAATCCATCTAGCCAAATCTAGATCAAAACCTATGGAAATGTAGACCAAAACATTTTTCTTTCCTTCCCACAATATCTATGGAGTTCCTACTACATGCATACACTTTACTAGTATCATTGCATCATTAATTAGGTAAATGTTCAGATACCAGAGCCTCTCTAGAGGCTGTACAGATGCCATATTGTCTTATATCATTCTGAGATGGTTGTGAACAGGTGAATTTTCTTAGTTCCTCTGGGATAACTTCAGAGAAGACAGAGTTACATGCAATATTTCTCACTCATGATTTGACACATTTACAGGTTTAGTTTTAGTCAGAATCCAGTTTTGGAAATTCTTAACATTTCTATCACACCAAAACAAGGTATTCAACCTGAGAAGTCAGAAAATCCTGAGCTTGTGCTTTTAGATATTTTCAGAATCTAGATGGGCTACCAGGAAGAATCAGAATTAGATTTGCCAAACAAGAATTTAGAGCTAGTAAAATCCAGAAAGGGTGTGAAATTAAGGGATTAGAAGGTGATATGATACCTTCGTGTCCATCCAGTGGTTTCATCTATCACTATACCTTGTTTCCACTTTTATACTAGAAGTTGTGAGTGGTCAGAGCCCATGGTTCCTTCTTCCATATACGTCCTCTCAATATACACACTTAGTAACACGCTGCACACAAGGTGGCTTGGGAAAGTGTATCTCTGGTTGTTCTCCTTCATATTTTTTAAAGTGGCCTTCTGTCTTCTGGTGTAAGTACTTGGTTATCTTTTCTCTCTGTCCTCTCTCAATAGACTGTGTTTGGTTTCTCTCACAGCCCTATATAGCTGCTCTACGACTCTACCATGTCCCTTGGAAAGTTAATTATTTTGCTTTGTTTTGTTGTAGAAAATACACAAGATCATCTGAGTCAGATGAAAGTTAGTTTATGCCTCACAGTCCTGAATTCCTATCCAAATAAAACCACAGACTTACATGACTTTTTTCACCAATCCCCATCTGCCTTCCCCCACTTTAGGCAACATAATCTATAACAAAGAGCGTCTGCTACCACATTTTCAGAGACACTCTTTACCCCTACTCCCTAGTTCTTTCTAACCTCCAGTCTGCTTTGCGATTTTTGCAATAATGAAAGAAAAAAGGGATGAGGGTAAACCAAAAGAATATAATACAAAATTATTTTTATCAATTTGTAATACACTTAGTAAGAAAAATTGGTCTTTCCACATGATTTTGCTTAAATTTAAAATGAATCTGTATTCTAGAAGCACACAACACATATCAATTGATAATAGAGAAAATTTCCCAAAGAACTACTAGATATCAAGAGAAAGACAACCTAGAATGAAACATTCACCACATATAATCATCAAACAGGTACTATGCATGAGTAAGTTATCTGGGATTCTAGTATTAGGTTACAGCCCACAGTGTACAAGGCAGCTGGGAGGAGAGGTTAGAGAACAACTTAATATTCAAGGCACCTTTCAAATTAAAGAGTTGCAAATATGTTTTGTGATAAAGCAAACTACTTCTTGAGGACTCAGTGTTTTAAAGACCACTAGGCAGGCACACTCTTAGGGAAATTAATAATCTTTACTCCTACAGGCTGACTTAGCCTATAATCAATCCCCACCATAGTTTTTTAAATTAGATAAGAAAGGCAGGGAGATACCTTTAAAAGCTGTAAAAATAGATATCTAGCTCCTTCAGCATGGAATGAGAAGATTCTCAAATCCTGCCCTTATGGTGGACCACCTTATCAAACTGGACCTGCTATTCTGCAAAGACCACAGCAATGTCTTCCCTAAGAAAATATGATACAGAGACTCTCAGAATACCCAGTAAGAAAGTGTGGCAAAACATGAAGTAAGCAGCAGAGCCAGGTGCAAGAATCTTCATTCATTCAAGGAACATGTCTAAGCATACTATGTGCTGGGTCCTGTGGAAAAGACAAAGATGTAGAAAGCAAGCTCTGCACCATGTCAAAAAGGAAAGGCCAGGAAGGAAGGCAGGGCCCAGATGTTGGAAGGACCCTGAAGTATAATCACCAAGAAAGAATCTCTATTAATTAATATTTTCCTCAGCAGAGCTGAGAACCATTCTGGTCTGGAGAACTGAATGTTAGTGTCCGAATCACTCAGACCCCAGCAAATCTACCTTCCCTGCCTAGAATTGCAATGTCTCTGGTCTGGACCCCTCAATCCAAATTCTAACTCTGGAACCATGACATACCTTCTGCTCAAACCCCACAGGGTTTGGACAGCCAGCTATACTGAAAAACCACCTTTCTTTCTCTATGAATCGGTCTCATTTTTTGTGCCATCTCTACAAACAGGAGAAATCACTTACCAATGAGCTTCTGCCTCAGAAGAAGCTAGGACCTGAGAAGAAAGTGCAAGCCAAACCCAAGGACATGTAAGGAGCTTGGCCAAGCAGAGTCAGGACTTGGGGTGGAGCTTAGCTGGGCCCTCTGAAGGTGTACCCTGGAGGAGGTGGGGCCTTCAGTGAGGCGTGGCTTCAAGAAGGGTAGGAAAGGGTGAAGAAGGTTGCTTTGCCAAAAGTCTGTAGGAAAGCTGGAGATGGACAATGAAATACTACTGGGGCCTTGTCTGGTTGAGGAGGTGGGTTGATGGCTTAAATCGAACCTTGTTGGAGACCTTGTTGGCATCAAGATGTGAACTTAGAAGTAAATAAGCTTCCCAGGGTCCTGCATACAGAGGGGATCCTTGCCAGCAGATAGTATGAGGAGGCTGGTGGAGCCTAGCCCATATTGAATTGGAGGCCAGTCTCAGATCCAGCTAAAGAGCACACGGAGCAGCCCTTTAAACAAAGATAGAAGCACTTCCCTCAACTCCCTGTCCCAGAATCTACTACTAGGTTCCTCTATCACCACCATTATGCTGCCTCCTCACTCTTCCCATAACTCCAGGATTAAACTAAAGGGAAATTCCTTAAGCTTCATCAGGAGGTATTTCCTGAGATAGTTATTCAATGTTTATAGCACATTCTAATTGAATACACATTAAGAATTGTGCTAGAGAAAGTAAGGAAAATTATATAGTTCCTGCCTAGAAAACTTCCTCCTTTAGACACTCAAAACAGGACTCCCAAGACACTGAAGCAGTGACTAAAGGAAAGTGCTTCATTCCCAGAACATTAATCTTCAAATAGAGGCACAACTTCTCAGAAATGGAGAAGGTGTGGCCTACTAGGGAACGAGTGTTGAATGCATGAGTGATGGGCCCATAAAGCTTAAGACTCAAGAAAAAGGGGCACTGCCACCTCTACTTCATAGTGCTGAGAGTCCTCTAAATAGTAAATTAGTTACCATAGGACATGGGTGGAGGTGGAGGAAGGGGAGAGAAGAGTGGTGCAGGTCTCTAACACATCCACTATAGTCATGAACCAAAGGCACTAATTGAGCACCTCCTTTGTTCCAGGTACTATGTTGAGTAGTGGATAAGCGGCCCAGCCAGGGCGACAGAGCCAAAATTCCTAGAGACACAGGCAGGAATTGGACAGATGGCTGTCACAACGGAACAGTAGGGAAGGGACACAGGAGGTTTCATTTTGTTCCAACAGTCCTAGGCTGTTTTCCCCTGTCTCAAGCTGGAATTTTCTCAGATTTTCATCTCCTTGAGGGAAGAAAGGGTGGGTGCAGAGGGATGGTCTCCCTGCCCTTGCATCTGTTCCCAAGAGCAATTCTTTCCTATTTCCACCTGTGTTGTTCACTGCCTGACTACAGGGTGAAAAGCTGGGGGAAATAGAATCAGCAGGTAATGAAAAAAGCAGGCCCAGGGCTGGGGAAATAAATAGGAAGTTAAGTTGGGACCATACGTTTCTCCTGGAGGAGGGGCTACAGAATGGGTGGACATGGTAGTTAGAGCTCATCCAGGTGATTTCACATGAAGTATATTAACTTGAGGTGTGGGAGGAGGGAAGAGCAGAGGAGGCAAGGGTGTGTGCCACAGACAGTGGAAGGGGATAAAAGAGACAGAGATAGGAGAAGCAAGGAGAGGTGGGAGGGAGGGCAAGAGAGGGAATAGCAATGGGGAGGTAGCAAGAGAAGACATATAGGAGAGATGTGGGTGGAGAAACTAAAAGACACGTAGGGTGAAACTCATAAAGGTGTGACGGGAAAAGAGACCCTCAAAGACAGGGAAGGAAACAGAGTGAGAGGCAGCAAAAGGGAAGAGCTGATGGCAGACTCACTCCTAGAAAATTTCAGAACACAAAATATTGGGAGTCAGAGAAACAGGCCCACAAACAGACAGATCTGCCTGACATAGATGAAGGTGATGGAAGCAAAGTAGGAAGGAAGAAGACAGGGCTGCAGTGAGGAGGGAGAAGGAAACAAAATAAAGAGAGAGAAAGAGGTAAGTGTGGAGCAGGAGGAGGGAGGTAGGCCAGAGAGGGGAACATACATTTATTTTATGATCCTCTTCCATCTAATCTGGTCCCTGCTGAACCTGGTCCCTTCCCAGGTGATTCTTGATGGTGGGTGTGCCCAGAAAGCTGTTAGGGTGAAGCTGCTGCCATCACTGACCCAGTTTCCCTCCCAGTGCCAACCTGTGGATCCAAGAGGCCGTACATGGATATGAAAACTGCTTCCCCTACCATCTACCCCAAAATGCTGCAATCAAAAGATGCCTAAAGCTCAGACCTGTTTTTCAGAGTTAATGCAGCCTGGCACAAAGAGAGAAAGAGATAGTGGGGACTAAGGAGAAAGAGAAACAGAAGCAGGGAGGCAAGGGAGGCTGACAAGCTCTGGATAAAGTGCTGGGGACATACTAGTTAGAGAAGACATGGAGAAGAGAGAGGAGAGGGTAAGGCCTGGAACTCTGTCTGCATTGAAAGCTAAATAAGCACCATGCACAGTATGAGCAATACAAGATTCTAGTGACTGTCCACTAATTTAGGGTCAACAATGTAGACACCATCTGAGCAGTCATCATAAATGCCTTCAAGCAATTCTTCACTAAATAGTCCCACAAATGTATATACTAAATTCAAAAAAGGAGAAACTGAGGCAGCGAATAGAGACCTTGAAGCCAATATACATGCTTAAATCTATGTTTTAAGGTGCCAGTGATGAAGCAACCAGCCATGTTTGTCAAGTCCTAAGACTTACCGTGGCAAGCTGAACCCTGTCTTTTTACCCCAGGCTTTCTTGAGTCTCTGCAAAGACTAGTAACCCCAGCTCCTCTCAGAGCCAGGGGGGCCCTACAAAAATTAACTCAAGCAATCTAAAGGGAAATTGTTCTTCATGCCCTATTTCTGGCAGTCACATTTGAAGTTCCCAGAGGCCAGATGTCTGGTTACAGCCAGAGCCCAGTGAAAGATGGAGAAGCAACATTAAAGAAGTCCCTCAGAGAAGACCAGGGAACAAAACCCACCAGGTCCATCCCACTCCCATGTACACTTAGAAGTTTAATAAAGTTCAGAATGTCCAGGGGTAAAAGGTGATTAAAGCAAGGATCTGGGTCATTACATTTCTTCCTTAAGTTCAACCCTTGATCCCCTTTTCCTCCATGGACATTTACATTTTAGTAAACACATTGAATCAGAAAGTGGATTCTAAAAAGGGCCTCCACTAAAGATGTTCTTGATGTTAGCAAAGAAATTTAGAATAGATTTGAAAAAGATTTCTGTAGACTTTGGATAGATAAAGGCTAGAACCAGAGTAACCTGTGCATGCACGCATGCGCGCGTGCACACACACACACACACACACACACACACACACACCCCAAATAGGAAAAGGAAGGTCCTCTCTTGAATATTTCTTTGCCTATTTCATTGACTTCCTCATCATATGTCTCACATTAAGGAACAAAATATAGTCTTTATAAATATTAAGAAATTAATTCACCTCTGGAGCCAAGGTGGATGAACAATATGGAAGTCTTTTTTCCCATCTAGCATACATGATATACAGACAGATGAACACTAAACAATCCTGCACACCTAGAAAACTGATCTGAGGATTAACACAACAATCTGCACAACTTGAACCACAGAACTCATCAGGTACACAGCATGGAGAGGTAACTAGGGGAGGGAGAAGCTGCAGAGGTTAGTGAGCTATTTTGGCTTGCAGAGAGAGAGCAGAGATGGAGGAGAGTATGGGATAAGCACCCCCCCCCATAAAAGCATCTAGAGAGAAAGTGGAAAAATAGAAACATCCACAGGGAGTGAAATAAAAAGGGTGAAAGGAGAAAGGAGAGGGCTTCATTAAGATTCTATAAACAGGAGGAGCACAGAATCTGAGACTACAGCTCAATACCTGGCGGTGGTCTTGTGGGAAGGGTGAGTCCCCAGGAGCAGAGTGGGTTCAGGAGGTTCTCAGGCCATGCATGATTTTTCATAATCCCTGAAACATTGCTGATACATAATCATATGAACTTTTTTCTGGAGTGGGCTGGTACCCAGCCACAGTCTCTGGACATCAGCAGCAGCAAGGTCCTATGAACACTTCTGTGTCCAGCTGGCACTCAGCCATTGCTTGGTGAGACCCTATCCCAGAGGATCTGAGTGGATCAAAGCTGCAGTCCCTCAGAACTGAGGAGTTGGGAAACATAGCCGCATCTGAGATAAAACTCAGGATACAGATGCTGCTTAGCAACTGACGGTTTAGTCACGAACAGCGTAAAAGCAGGAGTGGATGGAAGCCAGAGACAGAGGATGGGTGTACAATTCCTGGTCGAGGAGAGCACAGAGTTCAGATACAAGAGACTGGCTAGCTGGATGATGCCATTTTCTCCCTACCCAGCCATGTGTATAAACACCTACAGGTGCCACAACAATTCACCCCAGTAAGCTAAGCAGTGCCATGTAGTGGAGAATGGAGCCATTATATTAAGACTTACCCAACTGGGCCAAACTCACTCTTCAGGAAGACCACAAATCTGCCTGCTTAGTTTACAGAATATAAACTTCTTCATAGTTTGACTTCTAGGTGAAAACGATGTAATATCAATCATATTTCAGTCTGCTCACTGGTCCATCTATTCAATTTTATTTTTGTTTCTTTACTATTACTAGAATACAGAAGAGAAAAATTTATTTTTATTTTCAATTTTTATTAAAAATATTTTTCTTAATTTTTCGACTAAATTTTTTACTTTATCATAAAATTTTCAATTTCTATTTCACTTACATCATTTCAAGTTATTCTATTTCATCACATTTATTTTCTCAAATTTTCAAATGTTTTCCTTTTTTCCCCTTTTTCTATAATCAGTCAAGCACATTTCAATAACCAGAGTAAAACACACCTAGGATCTAGCATCATTTATTTTATTGTGTTGTTTTAACTTTCTTAATTTAATTTTTTACCTTATTAATTCCTTTTCTTCCTTCAAAATTATAAAACAAAGGAATTCATCCCAAAAGAAAGAGCAGGAAGAAATGACAGCCAGGGATTTAACCAACACAAATACAAGCAAGATGTCTGAACCAGAATTTAAAATTATGATACTAAGAATACTAGCTGGGTTCGAAAATAGATTAGGATCCCTCTCTATGGAGGTAACAGAAATAAAAACTAGTCAGGATGAAATAAAAAATTCTCTAACTGAGCTGCAATCTCGAATGTATGATACCACAGCAGTAAGGATAGATGAGGCAGAACAGAGAATCAGTGATATGGAGGAGAAACTTATGGAGGATACGAAGCAAAAAAAGAGGGAGACTAAAGCAAAAGAGCATGAGTTAAGAATAAGAGAAACCAGTGACTCATTAAAATGGAAAAACATCAAAATCATAGGGGTTCCAGAAGATGAAGAGAGAGAAAAGATGGTAAAATTGTTATGTGAGGAAATTATAGTGGAAAACTTTCCTAACCTGAAGAAAGACACGGACATCAAAAGCTAGGAAGCACATAGGACTCCCACAAGATTCAACAAAAACTGATCATCAACAAGGCAAATCATAGAAAAATTCACAAAATACTCAGGCAAAGAAAGAATCATGAAAGCAACAAGGAAAAAAGTCCTTAACCTACAAAAAAAGACAGACCAAGTTCGCAGCAGATCTATCTATAGAAACTTTGCAGGCCATAAAGGAATGGCAATGTGCTGAATCTGAAAAATATGCAGCCAGAAATTCCTCATCCAGCAAGGCTGTCATTCAAAATAGGAGAGATTAAAAGTTTTCCAAACAAACAAAAATTAAAGGAGTTCATAACCACCACACCCATCCCTGCAAGAAGTTTTATTTTTTTCATGAGTTTATTTTTTTATTTTTTTATTTTTATAGTTTATTATCAAGTTGGTTTCAATATAACACCCAGTGCTTTTCCCCACAAGTGCCCTCCTCCATGTCCATCACTCCCTTCTCCTTTCCCCCTCCCCCTTCAGCCCTCAGTTTGTTTTCAGTATTCAAGAGTCTCTCATGATTTGCCTCCCTCCCTCTCCCTAACTCCTTTCCCCCCTTCCCCTCCCCATGGTCCTCTTTTAAGTTTCTCCTGTTACTCTCTGAGGGGAGAAAATATGGAAAACAAAATATCAAAAGCAATAAATACTAGAAAGGACTAGGGAACACCACCAGAAACTCCAACTCTACAGGAAACATAATGACAATAAATTCATATCTTTCAGTACTCACTCTAAATGTCAATGGACTAAATGCTTCAATCAAAATACATATGGTAACAGAATGAATAGGAAACAAGATCCATCTATATGATGTTTACAAGAGATCCACTTTAGACCTAAAGACACCTTCAGATTGAAAGTAAGGGGTAGGAGAACCATCTATCATGCTAACGAACAACATAAGAAAGCTGGAGTAGCCATACTTTTATCAGACAATCTACACTTTAAAATAAAGACTGCAACAAGAGATGAAGAAAGGCATTATAACATAATTAAGAGGTCTGCCAACCAAGAGGAAGTAACAATTGTAAACATTTATGCTTTAAATATGGGAGCACCCAAATATATAAATCGATTAATCAAAAACATAAAAAAACTCATTGATAATAATACCATAATACTAGGGGACTTCAACACCCCACTAACAGCAATGCAAAGATCATCTAAACAAAAAATAAACAGTGAAACAATGTCTCTGAATGACATACTGGACCAGATGACCTTATCGTATATAATCAGAAAATTTCATCTTAAAGCAGCAGAATATACATTCTTCTCCAGTGCACATAGAACATTCACTAGAATAGATCACATACTGGGACACAAATCAGCCCTCAACAAATACAAAAAGATCAAGATCTTGCTGTGCATATTTTCAGACCATAATGCTATGAAACTCGAAATCAAACACAAGAAAAAATTTGGAAAGATAACAAATAGTTGGAGACTTGATACTAAAGAATGAATGGGCTAACCAAGAAGTAAAAGAGAAAATTTAAAAGTACATGGAAGACAATGAAAATTATAACACCACAGCTCCAATCCTCTAGGACACAGAAAAGACAGTCATAAGAAGGAAGTACATAGCAATCCAGGCATTCCTAATGAAGGAAGAAAGGTCTCAGATACACTACCTAACTTTATACCTCAAAGAGCTGGAAAAAGAAAAGCAAATAAAACTGAAAACCAGCAAAATACAGAAAATAATAAAGATCAGAGCAAAAATCAATGCTATTGAAACCACACCAAACAAACAAAACAAAAATAAAAAACCCCAAACAATACAACAAACAAGAAACCAGTAGAACAGATCAATGAAACCAGAAGCTGGTTTTTTGAAATAATTAACAAAATTGATAAATTACTAGCCAATTGGATCAAAAAGAAAAAGGAAAGGACTCAAATAAATAAAATCAAGAATGAAAGAGGGGAGATCACAACCAACACAGCAGACATAAAAACAAGAAGAAGAGGATATTATGAGTAATTATATGCCAATAAAATGGGCAATCTAGAGGAAATAGACAAATTCCTAGAAACATAAACTACCAAACTGAAACAAGAGGAAATAGAAAATTTGAACAGATGAATAACCAGAAATCTAATTTGTACTCAGAAGTATCCCAAAGAACAAGAGACCAGGGTCAGACGGTTTTCCAGGGGAATTCTACCAAACATTTAAGGAAGAGTTAACACCTATTTTCTTGAAACTGTTCCAACAAAATAGAAATGAAAGGAAAACTTCCAAACTCTTTCTAGGACGCCAGCATTACCTTGATTCCAAAACCAGACAAAAACCCCACTAAAAAGAATTATAGACCAATTTATCTGATGAACATGGATGCAAAAATCTTCAACAATATATTAAGCAACCGGACCCAATTGTTTAAAACAATTGTTCACCACGATCAAGTGGGATTTATACCTGGGATGTAGGGCTGGGTCAATATCCTCAAAACCATCAATGTGATTCATTACATAAATAAAAGAAAGGACAAGAACCACATGATCCTCTGAAAAGATGCAGAGAAAGCATTTGACAAAATACATCATCTTTCTTGATAAAAACCCTCAAGAAAGTAGGTATAGAAGGATCATACCTCAAGATCATAAAAGCTATATATGAAAGACCCAACACCAATATTATCCTCAATGTGGAAAAACTGAGAGCTCTCCCCCTTAGGTTAGGAACAAGACAGAGATGTCCACTCTCACCACTGGTATTCAACATAATATTGGAAGCCTTAGCCTCAGAAATCAGACAACACAAGGACATAAAAGGCATCCAAATCAGCTAGGAGGAGGTCAAACTTTCACTTTTCACAGATGACATGATACTCTATATGGAAAACCCAAAAGATTCCATCAAAAAAACTTTTGAAATGATCCATGAATTCAGCAAAGTGGCAGGATATAAATCTTACACACCACCAATGAAGCAACTGAAAGAAAAATCAAGAAATCAATCCCGTTTACAAGTGCAGCAAAAACCATAAAATACCTAGGAATAAATTTAACCAAAGAGGTGAAAAATCTGTGCACTGAAAACTATAGCCTCTCTGCCTCTACCACAAAGCTGTCATCATCAAGACAGTATGGTATTGGCATGAAAACAGACACATAGACCAATGGAATAGAATAGAGAACCCAGAATTGGACACAAACATACGGCTAATTAATCTTTGACAAAGCAGGAATGAATATCCATGGGAAAAAGACTGCCTCTTTAGCAGGTGGTGCTGGGAGAACTGAACAGCAGCATGCAGAAGAATGAAACTAGACCACTCTCTTACACCATACACAAAAATAAACTCAAAATGGCTGAAGGACCTGAATCTGAGAGAGGAAACCATCAAAACCCTAGAGGAAAAAGCAGGAAACAGCCTCCTTGACCTCAACCATAGCAATTTCTTACTCGACACATCCCCAAAGATATATTCTAAACATATAAAAATTTCCTAATAATACACTATACTTAAATGTATCATGTGTAGATCTACATTAACAATATTTTCCTTAATCAATATTCAAAATGCCCCTATCTCTACCTCTCTACCTCTGACATCTCCTATAACTATATACCACACGTGAGAGTTGTTGAACACATCTTTAGCTCTGTGTTAAGCACTGTGAGAAAATATCGGTATGTTCAGGCACAGTCTCTCTGCCCTCCAGAAGCCTACAGGTGGGTGGGAGAGGGAGGGAAGCCACAGGGGAATCACCACTGAAGATAGTATGTGGAGAGACAGCCATAGGAGTTGGCAGAACAGGGTACCCTGGAGGCAGAGTGCTCCAAGAAATATGTCCTCCTCTCCCCTTTCCGCTGGCGACCAGGCCTTGGAGCCACGATTTCCTCAGCGGGAAGAAACTGCTTGAGGTTGTCATCCTCCCAGGACTCTAGACACATCTGCAGTGAAGAGTGGGAAGAAGTCAAGACCCAAGGGAGCCCGCTGGGAGCAAGGGAAGCAGAGTGGGGTTGGGGAGAGCCCTGTCACCCAGGACAGAGGAGGCGGTGCCTGAGCAGACCAGGACGGGTGAGCTGCTGTCGTTGAGGAGGTGTCTGGTGCCTAGCTGGGTGAGTGAATGTGATCGCCCTGTGCTTTTCTGGGTCCATCCAAAGAAGCCTCATGCTAACTTCAAACCTCAGCCTTGTGGCTTCTCATCTTTTGCCTGGACCCCAAAAAGAGACAGACCAACTGTTTCCCTCCCCCCTCTTCCCGTGTTTCTTATAATTCACCAACAAGGTAGGTCTTCAGGGAAGACAGCTACATAGCAGACACCCCTTCAAGCCTGATAACTGCATAGCTTCTGTAGCCAGATTGACACTGAGGAACCTGACAGTCCCTGCTCCAGACCAGGGGTGTCACTGGTTCAAAGCAGTGGTCACCCAGCAGTTTTGTATTTCCTGATTTAAGTCTTGGACAATTCCTAGTGTGTGTGTGTGTGTGTGTGTGTGTGTGTGTGTGTGTATGTGTGTGTGTGTGTGTGTGTGTGTGTAAAATTCTTTTTTCCTTCTTATTTCTTCCCTCCTCTCATCCAGTTTTTCTGGTTGTTGGCTTGTTTAAGTACACATATTTAATCTATCCTATTTATACCTGTTTTGTATCTTCTTTATTTTCCCCTCTCTCTGTCTTGATTAAGCGTATAGTTTCTCTGCCTGGTCAAGTACATTTTCTTATCTTTCTCCCACCCCCTTCACTTCTTTTTTTGTATGGGATAAGGATTCTTCCATGAACACTGCCTCCACCCTGCTGTTCTTTTGTTGTTGCTGGTGTTTTTGTTTTTTGATTATTTGTGGGTTTTGCTTTATTTTTTGTTTTGTTTGTTGTTTTCTGTTTTTTGTTTGTTTTCTTTTCCAGGGCTACTTCAATGAACAAATCAAAGCACACAAGGTAGAGGGTCCAAAAAATCACTATGAGCAGGGATATGAAGCAACCAGAGTCACAATAACAGAGAGTAAGTGACACACTCCACAAAACACCTTCTGAAGGGTCAGGTCCTGGACAGTGTATAACCCTTCCTTAATATAGTAGTTCTTACAGGTGCATGATACATAACAAGTTTTTAAAACACATAAGTGACAGAAAACTAGCCAAAATGATGAAATGGAAGAATTCTCCTCAAAAGAAATTCCAGGAAGAAATGACAGCTAATGAATCAAGCTAAACAGATATAAACAATAACTGATCAAGAATTTAGAATAATAATCATAAGATTAATCACTGGGCTTGAAAAAAAGCATAGAAGACAGCAGAGAATATATTGCTACAGAGATCAAGGAACTAAAAGATAGTGATTATGAATTTTAAAATGCTGTAAATAAGGTGCAAAATAAACGAGGTGGTTGTCGGGTCCCGCCCCGGCCAGCAGGGTGGTAAATCCTGTGGGTTCTTTCCTGAAGGAGGGAGGGAGAAATAGGGCATGAAGGGGACGCACAGAGAGTGAGTCAAGACAAGCGATTTCTCATCAAGCCCCCCTTTATTAAGAAAATAATTCGCTCTTATATAGGGTTTGGGGTGGGGAACTGACCCAGGTTGGTTGCCAGGTAACACAGCATCAAAAGAAGCGTCCAGACTTGCATCTGCAATGCTGGGGAGGGGAAGCTTAGCACTGCATAAACCAGAATGTGGTTTGATCTTTTGTTCATTTTGGCTTTTTTCATCTGGCTCAGTATGACTATCTCTGAATCCCGGACCAGGAAATGCACTCTCCTAGCCTCCAGATGTAAATCTTGTTTTTCTTGGTCGCTCCCTGGAGAGCGATATCTCCTTGCCTGAGGCAGCCAAAACTTGGCGGCCCCCAACAGGTGGTGACAGTGAAGACTGAAGAGGCAGAGGAAAGAATAAATGAAATAGAAGATAAAATTGTGGAAAAAGATGAAGCTGAGAAAAAGATTTAAAAAATTCTAGACCACAATGAGAGAATTAAAAAACCAAGTGATACAATGAAACATAATAATATCCATATCATAGGAGTTTCTGAAGGAGAAAGAGAAAGGGACAGAAAGTGTACTTGAACAAATCATAGCTTAGAACTTCTCCAATCTGGGGAAGAAAACAGACATTGAAATCCAGGAGGCACAGAGAACTCCCTTCACATAACAGGAATTGGTCTTCTGCATGACATACAATTGTGAATCTGGCAAAATACAAAGATAAAGAGAGAATTCTGAAGGCAACTAGGGGCAAATGGCTTTAACCTACAAAGGTAGACACATAAGAGTAGTAGAAGACCTATCTTCTGAATCTTGGCAGTCCAGAAGGGAGTGGCAGGAAATATTCAATGTGCTGATTAGGAAAAAATATGCAGCCAAGAATCCTTTATCCAGCAAATCTGTCATTCAGAATAGAAGGAGAGAAAAAGGTTTTCCCAGACACCAAAAACTGAAGGAGTTTATCAGCACTAAACCAGCCCTACAAGAGACTCTAAAGGGGACTCCATGAGTGGAATGTTGCAAAGACCACAAAGGACCAGAGACATAACTACAAGCATTAAACCTACAGATAACACAATGACACTAAATTCATCTTTTTCAATAGTAACACTGAATGTAAATGGGCTACATGATCTAATAAAAAGACAGAGGGTTTCAGAAAGGATAAAAAAATAAGACCCATCTATTTTCTGTCTACAAGAGACACGTTTTAGACCTGAGGACACCTTCAGATTGAAAGTGAGAGGATGGAGAACCATCTATCATGCTACTGGAAGTAAAAAGAAAGTTGGAGTAACCATACTTATATCAGACAAACTAGATTTTAAACTAAAGCTTGTAACAAGAGTTGAAGAAGGGCATTATAACATAATTACTGGGGCTATCCTTCAAGAGGAGCTAACAATTATAAATATGCATCAAATTTGGGACAACACAAATATATAAAACAATCACAAACATAAGCAATTTTTTTATAAGAATGTGGTTATTACAGGGGACTTCAATCCTCCACTTATAGCGATGGACAGATCATGTAGAGAGAAAATAAAAAAGAAACAATGCCCTGAGTGATACACTGGACCAGATAGACTTGACAGATATATTCAGAACTTTTCATCCAAAAGCAGAAGAGTACACATTCTTCTTGAATGAGAAAGGAACATTATCCAAGATAGATCACATACTGTGTCACAAAACATCTCTCAAAAATTTAAAAGAATTGAGATCACTCCTTGCCTGATTTCAGATCACAATGGTATGAACCTTGAAATCAACCACAGGAAAAAATTTGGAAAACCTCCAAATGCATGGAGGTCAAATAACATCCTACAAAGAATGAATGGGTCAACCAGGGAGTTAATGAAGAAATTAAAAAGTATAAAGAAACAAATGAAATGAAAATACAGCAATCCAAACCCTTTGGGATGCAGCAAAGGCAGCCTTAAGAAAAAATACATTGCAATCTAGGCCTATCTCAAGAAACAAGAAAAGGCTCAAACATAAAATCTAACAGCACATCTAAAGGAACTAGAAGCAGAAGAGCAAAGAAGTCCCAAGGCCAGCAGAAGAGGAACAATAAAGATTAGAGCAAAAATAAACCATATCGAATTTTTAAAATGTAGAACAGATCAATGAAACTATGAGCTGTTTTTTTCCCTGGGGGAAAAAAAACAAAATTGATTAACCCCTAGCCAGTCTTCTCAAAAGAAAACACAGAGGACCCAAATAGATAAAACCACAAATGAAAATGGACTTAATACAACCAATCCCTCGAAAATACAATGAATTGTCAGAGACTATGAAAAATTATATGCCAAAAAAAAAATACAACCTGGAAGAAATGGACAAATACCTAGATACCCACACACTACCAAAATTCAAGCAGGAAGAAATAGAAAATTTGAACAGACCTAGCTAGTGAAGAAATTGAATCAGTTATCAAAAATCTGCCAATAAATAAGAGGCCTGGGCTAGATGGATTCCCAGGATAATTCTACCAGATATTTATTTATTTATTTATTTATTTATTTATTTATTTATTAGTTTTTAGTTTTTTAATGGTTTTTTCCATAATATTTTATTGTCAAATTTTTTCCATGCAACACCCAGTGCTCTTCCCCATAAGTGCCCTCCACCATCACCACCACCTCTTTTCCCCACTCCCCCTTCCCCCTCAACTCTCAGTTCATTTTCAGCATTCAATAGTCTCTCAAGTCCTGCATCCCTCTCTCTCCCCAACTCTCTCTCCCTTCTCCGCTCCCCCTGGTTCTCCATTAGGTCTCTCCTGTTTTCCTGTTAGACCTATGAGTGCAAACATATGGTTTCTGTCCTTCTCTGCCTCTAACAGATATTTAAAGCAGAGTTAATACCTATTCTTCTCAAACTGCTTCAAAAATAGAAATATAAGGAAAGCTTCCAGACTCTTTTATGAAGCCAGGATTACCTTCATTCCCAGACCAGATAGAACAAAAAAGAATTATAGGACAATATCCCTGATGAACATGGATGCAAAAATTTTCAACAAGAGTTTAGCAAATCTAATTTATCAGCATATAAAAATAATTATTCACCAGGGCGCCTGGGTGGCTCAGTCGGTTAAGCGTCTGACTTCGGCTCAGGTCATGATCTGGCGGTTTGTGGGTATGAGCCCCGCATAGAGCTCTGTGCTGACAGCTCAGAGCCTGGAGCCTACTTCAGATTATGTGTCTCCCTCTCTTTCTGCCCCTCCCCCATTCATGCTGTCTCAATAATAAATAAACATAAAAAAAGAATTATTCACCATAATCAAATGGGATTCCTTCCTGGGCTGCAGGGCTGTTCAATATTCGTAAATCAATGTGAAGTAGACCAATGGAATAGAATAGAGAACCCAGAATTGGACTGACAAATGTATAGCCAACTAATCTTTGTCAAAGCAGTAAAGAGTATCCAATGGAAAAAGATAGTCTCTTTAGCAAATGGTGCTGGGAGCACTGGACAGCAACATGCAGCAGAATGAAACTAAACTCAAAATGGATGAAAGACCTGAATGTGAGACAGGAAACCATCAATACCCTAGAGGAGAAAACAGGCAAAAACTCCTGTGACTTCAGCCACAGCAATTTCTTGCTCAACATGTCTTCACAGGCAATGGAATTAAAAGAAAAATGAACTATTGGGACCTAATCAAGATAAAACCTTCTATACAGCAAAGGAAACAATCAACAAAACTAAGAGCAACTGATGGAATGGGAAAAGATATTTGCAAATGACACATCAGATAAAGAGTATGTATCCAAAATCAATAAAGAACTTACCAAACTCAACACCTGAAAACAAATAACCCAGTGAGGAATTGGGCAGAAAACATAAATAGACACTTTTCCAACGGAAATATCCAGATGGCCCACAGACACATGAAAAGATGCTCCATGTCACTCATGATCAGGGCAATACAAATCAAAACTAGAGTGAGATGCCACCTCACAGAAGTCAGAGTGTCTAAAATTAACAACTCGGGAAATAACAGATGCTGGTGAGGATGTGGACAAAGGGGAACTCTCTTGCACTCTTGGTGGGAGTGCAGACTGCTATGGCCACTGTGCAAAACAGTGTGGAGGTTCCTCAAAAATTTAAAAATAGAAGTTCCCTATGATTCAGCAAAAGCACTATTAGGAATTTAACCATACAGGAGTGCTGATTCATAGGGGCACATGTACCCCAATGTTTATAGCAGCACTTCCAACAATAGTCAAATTATGGAAAGAGTATAAATGCCCATCAACTGATGAATAAAGACTATGTGGTTTATCTATACAATGGAATACTACTTGGCAATGAGAGGGAATGAAATCATGCCATCTTCAGGAACATGGATGGAACTGGAAAGTTTGCTGAATGAAATAAGTCAGTCAGAGAAGGACAGATACCATGTTTTCACTCATATATGGATTTTGAGAAACTTAACAGAAGACCATGGCAGAAGGGAGGGGGAAGAACAGTTACAAACAGAGAGAGAAAAAAGCAAACCATAAGAGACTCTTAAATACGAGAAAAAACTGAGGGTGGATGGGGGGAGTGGAGAGAGGGGAAAATGGGTTATGGGCATTGAAGAGGGCACTTGTTGGGATGAACACTGGATGTTGTAGGTAAGCGATGAACCAAGGGAATCTACCCCAAAAACCAAGAGCATACTTTCCACACTGTATGTTAACCAATTTGACAGTATATTGTATTTTTAAACAATCAGTAAATCCTTTGAAAAGCATTAATTTTGTCCCTACCTGTGTATAACCCCTTATGCAGTCATCTGGTCTCTCCTTAAAGGTTTTGAAAGATGAAGGGCACCTGGGTGGCTCAGTCAGTTAAGCATTTGACTCTTGATTTTGGCTCAGGTCATGATCTCATGGTTCATGGGTTCAAGCCCCACATTGTACTCTACACTGACAGCTTGGAGCCTGCCTGGGATTCTCTGTCTCTCTGTCTCTGTCTCTGTCTATCTCTCTCTCTCTCTCTCTGCCCCTCCCCTGCTCTCTCTCTGTCTCAAAATACATAAGTAAACATTTTTTAAAAAGCTTCTGAAAGATGAAAGTGTCCTAATTTCCAGAACAGATAGTTAAGAACACCTGTTTCAATCTCCTTAATTTGTATCATGTTATCGCCCATTTGATTAAAAGACAGTACAACCCTGAGGCAGAACATGACCAATATGACTTCCCGATTCACTTTCAGGACATCTAATGAAGTAGGGGAAACAGAATTGTCAACAGTCACAACCCACTTATTGCTTGTCCCAGGAAAGTCCCTGAAGACCCAGCAGACTCCAGTATGGGCACGGCAGGAATTTTCCAAACGTGGGTAGAGTGCTAAACCCTGGCATATTGACAGATGTGGAAGTCCTGGGGACAGGAATGCAGCCAGACCCACACTTCTCACTCTTCCCCAAATGCAATTTCCCCAGCCTGGGCTCCTCTTGCGCTCCCAATTCCAAAGGTTTCAGACTTTCCATAGTGCTCATCTGAGGCCAGACACCTCTCATGGACCATATAAGGCCTGTGCTTTTCAAATCTGATAAAGCATAGAGATAATAGGAGCCTGTTAAAAAGGTAGATTCTGATTCAGTAGGTCTAAGTTGGAGCCTAAGATTATGCATTTCTTTTAATTTTCTTCCCTCCCTCCTCCCCCCTCTTTCTTTATTTCTTTCTTTTGTAGGCTTCATGCCCAGCCCAGAGCTCAACGTAGGGCTTGATCTCAAGATTCTGATAGGCTCGCTCCACGTGGATCCAGTGTGTTGTTGAAGTCTGTGAGCCCGGGTTTAGGCTGGCTGGGCCTAAATTCGTAATAAAGCCCTTTGCTTTTGCATGCGGGATTCGGTCTCCCAGGTAATCTCTGGTTTTGGGGGAGATATTAAAATCTGGGTACAACATGATGGGGGCTTGTCTGGGATATCCCCCCTCAGAGCTCCTGGGGCCCCAACACGATGGGCCTAATCGCCAGATGGTGAATGCACTCATTTCTTGTCCTTCTGTGTGTGTGTGTCTGTCTGGGTCTTCGGACTGTCTGGGTCCTTTGGGACCATCAGTTGTTTGACTGATCAGTTTGGTTTGTGGGGCCTCAAAGGAGCCAGGTGGACGCACCACTAACGCTCGGGACCATGGGTGCCAGGAGACGTCTTGGACCCACAGGACTGGAGAGGGATTCAGCCTCCAGCACCCCTTTTTCATTTGCTCTGAGGCAAACCCGGGGAGGGATTCAGCCTCCGGAGCCTCTTTTTGCAACAAGTAGGTCCGGAGAGGGATTCAGCCTCCAGCACACCAGAGAGGGATCCAGCCTCAGGCATTTGTTGAAGCCCAGGGGGCCAAGGGGGGCAATTGGAATTTGACTCCCTTGGTCCAGGGGGTCCCCACTGGTGGCAGCAGTGTGACTCCTTTAGGTACAGGGGAAGACTGGGGCAGGTCTCCTCTTGTCGGACGGACTCCAGGGTATACACGGGTGAGGATAGGTTCTGTGGCTCTGGTGTCAAAACGGCCTGCTGGCAGGGGGAAACTGGGGCTAGAGTAAGTAAACCTCCTCTTGCCAGGATTCTGGTGGCTCTCTGGAACAGGTCGTACACCAGCGGCGCAAGGGAAAGCTGGGTGCCTTTGGCTTAGCCCTAGAGCCAACTTGTGTCTGTCTCTCTGTGCATCTGTTTATGGTGTGGTATGTTTCTGTGTGCTTTGTTTGTATAAGTCCTCCTTGGGAGGGAGGCAAAGTGTTTGGGTTCCACAGGCAAGCGTTGTTACCTGTTTGCATTCGCGAAGATACGAGTGGCAAGAGCGGCATCTGTTGGAGATACAGGTGTAGGTAGAGCACTCACTCGCGATTGTGTAAGGTTTGAGAGAGGGTCAAGTCCCACGGCGCTTGCAGGGACCCCAGAGAATGCACAGGTAAGATTCAAGTGAGACATCAGGGGGGTTTATGTGAGTCCCGCACACACCTGAAGGTGGATCAGGCAAAAGGTCAGGCGGGTAGGTAGCACTCCCACATACGCCTGGAAAAGAGATTAATTATGTGGCTCTAGTGTTTTTGTTGAAGACTCTTGAGTCTGTTTCTCTGCATCTGTTTGCTGTGCATCTGTTTGTGTAAGTCCTCCGTGAGAGGGAGACAAAGTGAGTCCTCACCGGGACAAAGGTGAAGTGTAATTATCTGTTTGCTTTGCATCTAAGTGTAATTTTGATTGTGACTCTGACTGACGAGGACAGAGAACAATCTACATCAAACCCCTAGATCTTTTTTTGCAGGAACAAATGGCCGACCTTCAACGTTGGATGGCCAGAAGATGGGACCTTTGACCTCCCCACCCTGGTTAAAATGTTTTCTTTCTCCTAGGATCTTAGGGGCCAAGAAAACTACTGCTGCTTGAGAAACCAAAAGTATTGGAGCTCTTCATTAACATTTCTGGCTTCCCCTCCCACTCTTGGTTTCTGCACCTACTTGGGTGTGAAATGCCTTGATGTCTCCTCCTAGCCTCGGGGGCTAAGAGCAAAAGTCACTCCCAAGGACAGCTAGGTTTTGGGAGCTGGAGAGGCACTCATGTTTTTTCTGCCACCCTGAAAATGGCGCCAGTAATCTGTGAGAGTCACCTGTTAGAACCTCCGGAGGTTCTAATATCTCTGAGGATATTTAAAACTGTTAAAAAGCTACTAAATCCTCAATTGGAGACTAAAGGTTCAGACTGATGGGAAAAATAAGAAAAGCAACCCTATATGCAGGAAATTAAAAATATGTAAGGAAAATATAAAAAATAAAAGTACATTTTTGTTGAGGGTAAAAGAAAGTAATTTTGTCTTAGATGAGACTGGTTGTAGAGAAATGGCTTTGGGGAAAAAGCTTAAAGGCAAAGAAAAGTTGCCAAAGGTTCCTGTAGGGAAATCATTAAAAAAAGAAATTTTATGTGAAGTTAAGATAAATAGAATATTAAAGGTATATTTGTATAGGGTTGAAATTCTGCTTCTCTCTTTCAAAAGGCAAGTTTTTCCGGACCTGTGGTCTGCTTTTGTTAAGACTATGTAAATGAAGGGTTTCTCCTTTGTTAAGAAGACAAAAGCTTTAGGTCTTATCTTTATCAGGTCTTTGATTGCTTAGTTAAAACTTCTCTGAGCTTAAAAAAGGAGTTCGGTTTTGCTAAAGGATCGCAAAGGCAAATAAGATCTTTTTTTTGCCACTTTAGTTAAACAGTTTTCAGATTTGTAACAATTTGTAATTCTATTTAGGATGTGCTTTGTAATTTCTTAAGGTTTCTTCTGGCTGGGCCAGAAGCCAAGCCAAGCACTTTCCATCAGACAGGCCTGCAATACCTGTTAAATTGGGCAAACTCCACCCAAACAAATGTCCAAGTATTCAAATGGTAGAGAAGTTTTTTGACCAATTAGGCCCTTTCATTCAGGATGCCAAGTTACTTAAAAAGCACTGTTGTACAGTGGCAAACCTTAGGTTATATTGCATGGGTAAATGCTGCAACTGCTCAAATATATGTGCAGTCCCTAAAGTTTTAATGTTTTGGTATAAGATCATTACTTAACACCTTTAGTAATCAAAATGTTAAGTGTCACTAAGTTTCTTTGTTAAAGTGCATCATAATGAACTCCTCAACTCTTTAGCTTCTTCGAGGAAAGTTGTAATAAGGAATTTTTGGGACAAATGCAGTATTTGACATCTTTTAGGTTAGTACTAACATGGGTAGAAACTTCCAGAGCTAAAAGCTGCATTGAACCTGAACAAAAATTAAAAACATGGGACCAAGTGAATTGATAAAAATTATAGTTTTGTGACTCTTGTTAGAAACATTGTTGTTCCTTTAATGTTTGCTTATCCAGATTAAGATGTCATAAAGTGTTTGTCTAGAGCATTCAACTTTTCTCTCTACTTAAACCATCTGAAATTCAAAAACTCAGTGAGTATTCTTTCTTTCATGGCCATTACAATTGTTTGCATAAGTTCAATAAGAATCTGTTCATTTTATAGTAGGACACCATTGGAAATACTGGTTGTTTTACCAAGGCTTTGACTGGAATGTCCTATCTGAGAGTCATGCATAGGCTCAGAGATGACCTAACAGCTTTAAGGAACTAAGGTTGACTCTATGGAACATGGAGCCATAAAGCCTCGTGGAAATGTTGGCGGGATACCTGCTCACAGAAGCAGCTTGCTCACAAAGAAAGCGTTATAAAGTCCTCATGAACAATCCTTATTCTTGCTGAGCTTATGTAAATAATTAGGCCAGGGTTGTTAAGACTGGACTCGTTCCACCAATGCATTAGTCTCAATTTGGCTATCTCTGGTAATGGAGGTTGTTTTAGAGAGAAAAACTGTTTCAGCAATGCACTACTGTAAACGTAATTCTAGTTCTGAGTGTCTTTGAATATTTGTTGTTAGAGCTCAGACTTGTTAGTCTGTGAGGATGATATTTAAGATGGGGGTCACGCCTTTCCAAAAGACTTAAAGGTGGAATTCACAGATATGCAACTAAATAAAAAGTTCAGCCCCTATTAAAGTTTCAGGTATCTCCCTGGAATTAAGTGGACCGACTCAGAAAAACCCTCAACCTCGTGAGTTGATCCAGATCCAGTCGATCGGCTTGAACTGATCTTTAAAAAGACTCTGACTCCAGGGATCTCCAGATCTCCAGCCCTGCTCCAGCCACACCCCGGAAGCTGGCTGGTCTAGCACGGCAGAAGCCTGAGGAATCATCGGTCCAGTAAAATAAACTGTCCTTTCTCTTTGCCATCGGACTGGCAAATGTGGCCCTAGAAAGCTGGGGAAACAGCAAAAGTTCCTGATAGGATGTTCTGTTGGTATTAATTGCCTTTAATCTGGGCATGGTATTCCAACTAGACAAAGGTGGAAGGGGGGGCTATGCCTCTACCACCAGACTCTAATGGGGGGTCCTCAGGTGGCCACTAGGTGGCCCACCAATTTGGCTAAAGTTAGTAATGTAGAAAGAATCATGAAGGCGTATTGCACTTATATGCCCAAGGATCCTGAACAAATTGGCTGTCATTCTTACTTTTGTAAACCAGGCAGCACCAGATACTAGAAACCCTAAAAGAGACTCTTACCAAATTAACCATGGAGACTGGCAGAAATTGGCTAAACTCTCCTTCTCTTTGCCCTTTATAGGGTAAAAAATTCCCCTTACACCAAAGCCAATAGCTCAGGAATTGTACAGGATAGTCTAGCTGTGGTTCACGGCCACCACAAGAGAGGAGAAGAACAAGGAGCCAAAACCAAAATTGGTATACTTTTAACATTTGGCTCTTGTATCATAAATAAGATCATAGCATTTGTCAAAGAGCAGGTAAATGCTATTCTGTTAATGCTCTTAAGAGCATGTAGCCTTAAACCAGAACAATGGTAACATAGCTGACCCAGGATTGGGTCAATTACAAGACAGAGGGGGGAATGTAAGGATGCAGGTCTGATTCAAGTTTCCCCTCTGACCTTGAAGGCCAGCTAACATCATTAACATTTCTGGGGGCGGGCCTAAAGATGGAGGTTAAGACTAGTCACGCCCTACCTGAGGGTCCTGGGTCCACTCTGTAAT
>NC_043709.1:85427861-85431575 GCF_006229205.1 Suricata suricatta
TATAATGGACTATTATTCAACCATAAAGAAGAATCAAATTTTGACATTTGTAACAATTTGGATGGACTGGGTGGGTATAATGATAACTGAAATATGTCAGTCTGAGAAAGACAAAGGCTATATGTTTATGCACTTATGTGGAATTCAAGACAAAATCAATCTTAACAAAATCACCCAGCTCCTAAGTACAGGGCACAACTGGGTAGCTGACAAAGGGG
Organism: Suricata suricatta; assembly: GCF_006229205.1. Lineage (NCBI taxonomy): Eukaryota > Metazoa > Chordata > Mammalia > Carnivora > Herpestidae > Suricata > Suricata suricatta. The sequence goes on from NC_043709.1 coordinate 85,428,080, forward strand.
AGATGGGTGATTTAGATAAAGCAAATTAAGAGTACACTTAAAATTTAACGTTTATTTATTTTTGAGAGGGCGGGGGGAAGGAGAGAGAGAGAGAAGGGGAACGAGCAGAGAAAGCACAGAGAGAGTGAGACACAGAATCCAAAGCAGGTTCTAGGCTCTGAGTTGTCAGCACAGAGCCCAATGCACGGCTTGAACCCACAGACCACGATATCATAACCTAAGCTGAAGTCAGATGGGTAACTGACTGCACCACCCAAGGCACCCCTAGAGTATACTTATTTTAATGAGCACTGAGAAATGTGTGGATTTGTTGACTCATTATATTGTACACCTGAGAATATATAAGAACACTGTATATTAATTGTACTTCAATAAAAAATATAAAATAAACTAGGAAAAGGCCACAAAAAATGAAATATGGCCCCTTCCTTTAAGGAGATTATATTCTAATACAAGGAGTAAAGCATAGCTGTAACCCAAAATGGAAAGTGTTGACATAGGTAATATACAAATAAAAGTGCCCTTTGAATACTTTTTATTTAATGAGATACACAGATTAAAATAACATCACTAACTTTTTCACAGTGGGGAAATCTTAGTAAATCATTTCACAATGTATATATCTATAAATCACCACAATGTTAACTTTAAATATCTTATAATTTTATATGTTAATTATACCTCAATAAAGCTGAAATTAAAAAGTAAAATACCTCAGTTATATATGTGTCATTATATTGTTTGTTTGTTCCTTAATTGTAGTTCATAGGTAAGGAGTATATCTTGTTCACAGCATCCAGGCACATAATGAGCATTTAATTATACTTACACATTTCTTTGATACAGAAAATTCTCTTTCCTTTCAAGTTAGCAATGTGCTGTTCCATTACAATGATCTTCTGGGAGCCTTCCTTGATAAACAGCATTCCTCTCCACTCAGTATTGTATCTAGAACTGTATCTAGATCTGTTGCAACATCTAGACCTATACCCAGACACTACTAATTTTGCCTTTGTGTGGCTATGCCTGAGTTCTGATGACTGTCCTGTCTGTTCCATCAGAGCATAATCTTCAGGGCAAGGAGGACATTCCTCTTTTCCTCTAGACCCAACACTAAGAACAGAACAATATTGTTCATTCAAAGAGCAACAGGAAAGATACAAACTTAGGGAAGGAGAGTGCCTGACATGACCTCCCCTGTTCTTCCTTCATCTATTCCAAGGGGAGGGGGGATTGGGGAAAGGGCTAGAAGTAGTAAAATTGATGGAAGGCTGCTGAGAGCCTCACCGACCTTGCTGGATGACACGGTCACAGTAAGGAAATGGTAGACATAGCACGGCTCCTGCCACAGGTGACGGAAGCTGACATCTCCTTTTGTTAACTGATTGCTCATGTAAAATTAAGCCTGTTGCTATTGATTAGGCCTCACAATGTTCCAAATCAGACCGATATTCCCCAGAAACCTCATGGGAAGGAGCATATTCCCACCTCTATAAAGAGGAAGTTAAACAAAGCACTGCAGGTGTTTGTCAAAAGACTCTTCTATTGAGCTTCACAAACTTAAGACATGGAAGATAAGAACACAAGCATAATGTTTACCCTGGCCCGGAGATTAAAAACCTAATTTAGGAAATAGAAATGAACAAGAGCCAGGCATAAGTTACTAGGCATACATACTCTAATTTGGTGCCCATTGTGAGGATAGGTAAGAGTAGTTACAACTTAAACTCATATGCAAAGGCCAGCTCATCTAGGGTGCCTATGGTGCTTACACCTTCAACATCAAAGAACAAGGTTGACAAAAAGTTTACTTACTAACCATCTCGAATATATTCTTCCTCTTATGAGCCAAATAGAATGCCTCCTAGCCCTGTTTCTCCTTGAATTTTAGCATCATTGTTATAAAATTGTTTGCTATCTGCTTCTCACTGAAAACATCCTGCTATCTTCTTTGTTGTAAGATTTACTACCGGTTCAAACAAATGTGTATGTTATCTGCTTTTCACTGAGAATTTCCTGTTATCCTATGATGTGTAAGTTACCTCATTGTAATTAGAATAGTTCTGAAGAGATGCCTCTGTAAAACCTGTTTCTGCACCCTTTTGAAAGCATCTTTATCACTGAGAATTAATTGTAAAAACTCCGCTTTTTGATTTCATAAGTCTATAAATAAAGGCCCAAAACCTGGCGAGATGGGAGATGATAAAAAGGAGGTAGAAGAAGAAGATGATGCCAGGCTGGACCAAGAGAGACACTGTGTGAATCTCTTTTTCCCGTCTGCCACTACCCCTTCAGGGAGCCCTGGACCAGCCGGAGCAGGCTTCCGGCAGAAGGCCCAACCAGCTCTATTTGACTTCATATAATCCCTGAGGATAAGACTGGCTTTAGCCTGGGCGCAATGGGCACCTTTCTTGAAGCAGGCAGAGTGTTATGGTTGGCATAGACGGCCAGTGCATACACTGCATTTATGTATGGAACTGGTCTTGGGAGGGAAGGATGGGAAGTTACTTTATTTCTTGTGGAATTTCTCATCTTCCCAAGAAGGAGTAGGTGACTCCAGGGAAGCCTGCCTTTAGTCCTTTAGATGCTTCCTTGAGGGACTGATTCAAAAAAAAATTGTGAGCATCTAAGATTCTTTGAGGAGAGAGAATTTGTACCCCAAATGGGGAGGAAAAAACCACTAAAATAGGAGGACTTAGTAACTGGATAGGGATTGAGGCATCATTCCTTTGGAAGGGAAGATATGAGTAGAAACTGAGAAAGAGGTATTGGTCAAGAAACATTTCCTGATGGAGGACTCCTGTGGAGCAATTTGGGAAGTAAAGGAGAATAAGTGAGTGGAAAAGAAAATGGACAGTAATTCTAGGGTACATGGACCTTAAAGAGTCATGAAAGAATAAGACACTTGGGAAGGATATTTTGTTTCATATTTGAAGATAATTTTCAAGCCAGGTTTGTGTTGTGTATTGTGCTATGGATTGAATTTCCTGAATCAGGAGGGATGAGATAGGATTATCACAACTATCTGGAGAATAGACAGACAGAAGGACATGGACAAATACACTCTTCCTGGGAGATATTTGTAGCAAGTGGTATAGTCATGTAGATCCTTGCTCTTCAGTGTATGGTCCATGGACCAGCAGTGTGAGTGTCACCTGGGAGTTCGTCAGAAATGAAGAACCTTAGAGGCATCTGGAAAGCTCAGGGGGTTAAACATGCAATTCTTGATCCCAGCTCAGGTCTTAGTATCAGAGTCATGATTTTTTTTTTTCACGCATGCAAAGACAAAGGGCTTTATTACAAATTTAGTCCCGGCCAGCCTAAACTTGGGCTCACAGACTTCAACAACACAGTGGATCCACGTGGAGTGAGCCCCGAACATGGCAGGGCAGGGCCTTTTATGAGTTTGGGAAGGGAGAGTTACAGGAAATTGTGAAACAGGTACAGGGGTCCAATCATTATAGCATCATATCATTGACAGTAACTTTAACCAATT
>NC_043709.1:85431675-85450248 GCF_006229205.1 Suricata suricatta
TATATATATATATATATATATGTATACCACATTTTCTTTTTCCATTGATCTATCCGTGGAGATTTGGGTTGTTTCCATATCCAGGCTATTGTAAGTAATGCTGCAGTAAACTTGGGGGCACATATATCTTTTCAAATAAATGTAACTAAAAATATTTTGCACAAAAAAGGGAATCATCAATGAAACAAAAATGCAACCTCCTGAATGGAAGAAGATATTTGCAAATGATATACCCAATAAGGAGTTAATACCCAAAATACATTAGAACTTAAACAAATCAACACCAAAAATACAAATAATCCAATTAAAAAATGGGCAGGGCTCCAAATAGACATTTTTTCAAAAGAAGACATATAGGTGGCCAACAAACTTATGAAAAGAAACTTAGCATCACCAATCATCAGGAACATACAAATGAAAACTACAATCAGATAATCACATACCACTTTATACCTGTCAGGATGCTTAAAATAAAAAAGACAAGAAAAACAAGTGTTATTGAGTATGTGGAGAAAAAGGAACCCTCATGCACTGTTGGTGGGGATGTCAGTTGGTGCAGCCACTATGGGAAACAATATGGTGGTTCCTTAAAATATTTAAAAATGAGCTACTATATGACCCAGTAATTATGCTACTGGATATTTTCTTAAGTAATCTTTACAGGCAACATGGGGTTCCAACTCTTCACCCTGACATCAAGAATCACATGCTCTATCAACTGAGCCAGCCAGGTGATGCCCCCCGCCCCCATAGTCAATACCCAAAGAAAAGGAAAATGCCTTCTCAAGTTCCTTTTAATAATAATTTTCTAAAGCCAGTAAGCAGCTATACACACAATTGAAAAGTAGACAGGTTAAAAAAAAAGAAAGAACAAAGATACATTCTTCACTCCATCATAAATACAGAGCTCTCTTAGTATTTCCCCCACCAACATACCATAGAGCCCTAGCTTTCCATGTGCTAAGAGTACTCTGCAGTATTGTGCAGGAGACCAGACCTCATTCAGGTGTGGTGATGTCAAAACAAATCTGTACTAGCACTGCTGAGTTCTACATCTCTACTTTTGGCCTTTAAATGAGATTAAGAAACCAGGCTGTGCTGGATCCCATAGAATATGTAGACAGCAAACCCAATTAGCATCCAGACACCAAATCGGGCCCAGGTGCCAGCTGTCATCTGCATCATAAGGCAAACATTCACAAAGATGCTCAGGAGTGGGAGGAGAGGCAGAACAGGGACCTTAAAGGGAAAGGGACTAGAGCTCTGTGGTTGTCTCCAAATGACCCCAGTGATCCCAGTGATGAGCACCAGGAGTAGCACAACCATTGAAATCCACACTGGATCTCCAGAAGACAGAATTGGCGACTGGGCCAGCACCAGGCAAAGAAGAATGATCAGCAGAACAAGCAGTGAGGAGCAAACATAGACAACCCGGCCAGAGAGTGGAGTGGGGGTGGGGCTGCCTGGAACAAACAGTCTCTGTAGAGTCAGCATCTCTGCTGCAGGTCTATTCTCCTCCTGCACCTCTGCTTCATCTTCATTCCTTCTGTCAGGCTGATACCTGACGATGAGAACACAAAAAGCTACCAGGGAATAAGATATCAGGGTTGCAATTGAACTGAGGTCCATAAGATCAGTGATTCTAAAGAAAAACACCATAATTGCTTCAATAGCACCAAAGATCACAGTGGCCACGACAGAGGTGTATGTGCCAGTATATATCTTGGCAAGGACAGGGAACAGGAGGCCATCTTGTGTCATCCTGTATATTATCAGACGTATGGGGAATATAAAGCCCCAGAAGATGCCAGAAAAACTACAGAGAAATCCAAAAACTACAACATGGTAGGCAGGGGTCCACCCAATATGAAGAAATACCTCAGGCAAGGTGCTCCCAGGTTGAAGCTTGTAGTAAGGCACCATAAGTGTAAGTGCCGCAGAGACACCAAAATACACCAAAAAGCAGAGAAACAAAGAAATCACAATGCCCATTGGGATGGAATGTTGGGGATTCTGGGTTTCTTTGATTCTTGTAACAATAATGGTGAAACCTATAAAAGCATAGAAACAGGTAGCTGATCCATGGAGAATCCCCTGGAAGCCGAAAGGCACAAATCCTCCAGAGCCCAGAGGGCCCAAGCTAGAGGTGTCATTGAGTCCAGTCATCATGTAGTCCTCTTCTGTGAGTGTCCAGTTGTGCAGGTCCCCTTTAATGAAGCCAGAGATGATGACAAAACTGAGAAGCGAAAGTTTCACCAGTGTCATCACTTTGGCAACCATGAAGTACCCACGATTACTCAGCAGTTGAATTTCTATGTTAAACAACAGAAGGACCACAGAAAAGTAGCCTAGCTTGTCTCCAAGGATTCGGGAAACATTCTGTGAGACACTCTCATGCAGGGTCTGAGAGATCTCGTTTCCAATTAGTTTGTCAAAAGCTAAGGCCCAGACCTGGAGCAGAATGACTACATTAACAACACAGGAGAGGATGAGATTCCAGCCAGGGATGAAAGCCCAGAGTTCACCTATAGTGACAAAGGTATAGAGATATGCAGATCCAGAATGGGGAATTCGGGCACCAAACTCTGCATAGCACAGCCCAGCCAACACAGAAGATAGTCCAGCCACCAAGAAGCAGATCATGATGGATGGTCCTGCTTGATTGCTGGCTACCTCACCAGCCAGAACATACATACCTGCACCCACTGTGCTGCCCACACTCAGGGCCACTAAATCCAGAGTGTTCAGGCTTCTGACAAATTCAAAATCAGGCACTTCTTTTTCCAGTGTACGTCTGCGTACCAGCTTTTCACCAAATCTGCGAAGTACCTGATACAACATTCTAGCTGGGATTGAAGAAATTCTAGAATCAAAGAGCTGTAGCAAGGAAGGATAGGGTTTCAGACTGGGTTCTTTGAGGCTGGGTTAAGGTGAGTTGGGTTGGGGCTGCCGAGTTCCTTTGCCAAGTCTTCAAATCTGCTGTTTCATATTTCATCTGGTACATGCTATCCTTCCATAATGCCTAAACAAACAATAAATATGTACTAAACAGTTGTGTTCCACCAACCAACCAAAGCTCAAATGTCTCATGTTACTTGCTGCAGCATAAATATTAAGGGAACTAATACCAAAAGACATTAAAGAAAAATCAACCCTGCTTTCCCCCCAGAAAAGGAGACAAATACTTCCCAACACACTCCTGTTTACACACTACATGTGTATAATCCCACTGGGTTCAGCTAACTGATATAGCTTCATGTACTAATTAAGCTGTAAGACAAAACAGGGCATGAATTTATTGTGCAATAATTTACCTGTGGTACGTGTGTGCAGTGTTAGAGCATGAGCTGTGACACATTAATTCATGAACCAGAGGGCTTCATTGAAATAACAGAACCATTTTTTAAATAGCATCTGAATTTAAAATACAAATATTGGTCCCCCTTTTTAAAATTCTTAGCCCTTGGCTCAGTTGGTTAGGCACTAGACTTTTGATATCAGCTCAGTTCATGATCTTGTGGTTGTGAGATCAAGCCTCAAGTAGGACTCTTTGCTGACACCATTGAGCCTGCTTGAGATTCTCTCTCCTTCTGCCCCTTCTCTTTTCTCTTTTCTCTTTTCTCTCTCTCTCTCTCTCTCTCTCTCTCTCTCTCTCTCTCTCTCTCTCTCTCTCTCCCCCCTCCCTCCTCTTCCCCTCCCTCCCTCTCTCTCTCTCTCACACACAAAATAAATATATAAATAAATATTTTTTAAAATAAAGAAAAACCTATAGCCCCCAAATAAGCTAGCCAAGGTCAGATTAAGATTTGGCCCCTTATCTCCTCATTCTGCATCATCCATTTAGCTTACACTGATGGCAAGAAATGCACAGTTCAATCCTTAACTTTAGCTACCTAGGCTCAGAGGGGTTGCAGTGAAAAGTGAGGAAGAGGGAGAAGGGGGAAGAGTCTTCATAACTACCTGCAAGAAGAAGAGGAACAGTCTTCTTGGTGAAGAAACACTGGAGAAATGGGTGGAGCAGCCAACCAAGGGTCCATTACTAAGAAGTTAAAAGATCCAGAGAGATTGTTTTGTGAATTCTGATATTCAATAAACTTCACTCAAAGCAAGCAGACAAAAATTCACTACAATTCAATGTCCACAGTTATGAAAGTGAGGTGGGTAGGGAGGAAGACAGTAATTATCATTTACCAACAAACATGCGATAAATTAGGGGGTTCAATTCTTTTTCTGTAAACTAATGTTTACTTGTTTTTGACGGGGGGTGGGGATGGAGGGAGAGAGATTGAGCAGGGGAGGGGCAGAGAGAGGGAAAGACACAGATTCCAAAGCAGGCTGCAGGATCCAAGCTGTCAGTACAAGGCCCAACATGGGGTTCAAACCTAAGAACCATGAGATCATGACCTGAGCTGGAGTCTGATGCTTAACAAACTGAGCCACCCAGGTATTCGGGGGGGGGGGTCAATTATTAAGTCATGGAATCTCTCTCCACTATGAATATGATTAGGTGTTACACCTCCAGCCCCAGGGTTCAACCCTTTCAGTGGTTCCTACTGCCTTTCCTTCCTAGTCCTTCCTTCCTTCATAATCTGGAAGCATATATGTGCTTGTTCCTCCAGCCTCATCCCCTGCCCTGTTTCTGCTCCAGCTGTACAATTCTATACTCACCCTGTTTCCTTATCTATAATGCCTTCTCGTCCGTTTACTTAGCTAACCCCCACTTCTCTTTCACTTCCCAGCTCAGATGTTGCTTCCCCAGGAAGCCTCCCCAGACTCTTATGCTGCCCTTCCTATGTGCTGTCATAGCACCTGGGTTTACTGTATGTGCCATTTATCCTAATGTATCAAAATTCTAGGTCATCTGCCTGTCTCCTCCATCAGACTGTGAATTAGGAACTCAATAAGTATTTGTTGAACAAATGTACAAACCTAGAATAGAAACCTGAAAGAGCACATAATCCATAATTCCTATCTACTTGACTTTGAGATACATATTTTTTAGCCAAGAAACCTTTACAAACCTGGTTGAGGTCGAGATGGTATTACCTTCCATGCAGAAAGCAAGCAAAATAAAAAGTGTGAAAGGAAAACCACCTGGTGAAACCTTGACCACATATCATTCATGGCAAGTATAAGCCACACAGGGTGATAAAGAATTTGCTTGCCTTTAAGGACACTTGTTTTAAAACTATCAGGCTGTCTTGGGTTATAGAAAACAAACTGCCCACACCATCAGTTAGAGAGTTTCTACTTAATTGAAAGCACTGTTTTGCTCCTGGCTGTATTCCCCCCACCTACAACTGTTCCTTAAACAGTTGATATTGTGTATTTGTTGAATGCATGAATGCATCTAAATACACATAAAGACCATGGATTGGAAGTGCATTTGTTAAATATATGAAAGCAAGTGCCTCTACTGAGAAGGGGAAATAAGAATAGAGAGAAGGATTAGAGGAGAAAATAAAGTACATTGATATGGACCTGACATGGTGCTACCAGTCCATGACTGAGGGAGAGTTCACTCCACTCTGTGCACGTCAGGTTCAACAAAGAAATTTCATGAGATGATGTTGAAAGAATACTTGATTCAGAACTAAATGGCATATACTCAATAGATTTAAATTGAAGAAGAACAAGAATCCGGTACTTGTCAGGACTTGGAGAATACAGAGAAAGAGTACCTGCTAGAGGGTGGAGAACAAGGGAAGATGGGACACCCCTCCTCTTACCAGTTCTGTCTGAACCCATTTCCACTTTCCCAGTAACCTTTTCTCCTTTAGCCCATTCAACTGCTTCTGGAGGATCCTTACTGGGCACTAATGATGCTTGTCCATGTTTCTCTCTCTGAGGAATGGTCCCCAGCCACCTGTGTCTCAACAAGTACACAACAGTGGTTCCTCACATTTGTTGAATCACAGAGCCCTCTTGGGGTTGGTCACCTCAAAAAAAATGTCCTACACTCTTCTGAAGTCCATCCATGGAGCCAGAGCAGGAGTCCCAGAGGAGGACGTTCTGAATGGCATGAGGGGAGAGGAATAATGGTTTTGATAATTTCTGTTTTCCTCAACTGTGTTGTGCAGGGTGGTCCTTGTGCTCTTCCCACTTTTACTAGAGATAAAAGAAAATGAGCTACAGACAAAGTATGAAGATACCAAAGAAGCAACTCAAACACGAAACATCTGGCAATTAAATACTCATGTTTTATGACTCCAACAGAAGCAGAGAGAACAAACGAATGAACAAGCAAACTTATAGAAGAGAAAGGCAAACCCATGATTGAGAATCCTGAGACAATTTACCACAAATCCAGTTTATAACAACACAGAGAAACATTGTCCTCAAGCATCAGTTCAGAAATGTCATTTCTCCCTGCAATAATCTGTGATTATTCCAATCATGTATATTCACTCCAGACTCTCTGACTCAGTTGTTGGAGGCCCATCCTAATTCTCCCCTTACATTCAGACCATTATATCCTTACATACTGACTTAGCCTTCCTGGGATGAGCCTCTGGCCTGGGTAAGTTACCTGCCTGCTGAGGATCCCTTACTCACTTCTTACAGTCTTGACCCTCTAGCTCTTCTCAATCCTATTCTACAATCTTCCCCCATGTCTAAGCCTTTTAAAAGCCATCATGACTGATCCCCATCTCCAACCTTCCTTTTTCCTCCAGCACTTACAGCCTGTCTGGATGTTCAGCTGAAACTAATTTTCCCTTTCTGTCTGCTGGTGTAAATTCGTTTACAGCCTAAAAGATTCCAGAGGTCAGAGCCAAGATCCATATACCTCCAACTTCTGATTCCACACTCCCACCCCTAACCCTCACCACCCAGGAAAAACACTGCTCATAATTGTACCAAGCAACTTTAAGAGGTATTTAGGACAGAGAAAAAAAAAGAATGTATAGATGTATTAAAGACTACCACATCTTCACATTCCTCTATGTAGGTTTTTTTTTTTTTTAAAGATAAAGGGCCAGTACCATACTGTCTTGATGATGACAGCTTTGTAGTAGAGGCTAAAGTCTGGAATTGTGATGTCCCCCGTTTTGGTTTTCTTCTTCAATATTACTTTGGCTATTGGGGGTTTCCATACGAATTTTAAGATAGTTTGTTCTAGCTTTGAGAAGAATTCTGGTGCAACTTTGATGGGGATTGCATTGAATGTGTGGGGCCAATGGCCAATTAATCTTTGACAAAGCAGGAAAGAGTATCCAATGGAAAAAAGACAGCCTCTTCAACAGGTGGGGTTGGGAGAGCTGGACAGAAACATATAGAAAAATGAAATTAGACCACTTTCTTACACCATTCACAAAAATAAACTCAAAATGGATAAAGGATCTGAATGTGAGACAGGAAACCATAAAAACCCTAGAGGAGAAAGCAGGAAATAGCCTCCTAGACCTCAATCGCAGAAATTTCCTCCTCGACACATCCCCAGAGGCAAGGGAATCAAGAACAAAAATGAACTACTGGGACCTCATCAAAATAAAAAGCTTCTGCAAGGCAAAGGAAACAATAAAAAAAAAAACAACAACTAACAGGCAACCGACAGAATGGGAAAAGATAGTGGCAAAAGGCATATCAGATAAAGGGCTACTATCCAAAATATATAAGGAGCTCACTAAACTCCATACTGGAAAAATGAATAATCCAGTGAAGAAATGGGCAGAAGACCTGAACAGACACTTCTCCAAAGAGGACATTCAGATGGCCTACAGGCACATGAAACAATGCTCTGCATCACTCATCATAAGGGAAACACAAATCAAAACCACACTGAGATGCCACCTCATGCCATAAGAGTGGCTAAAATTAACAAATCAAAAGACTATAGATGCTGGTGAGGATGTGAAGAAACGGGCACCCTATTAAACTGTTGGTGGGAATGTAAACTGGTGCAACTGCTCTGGGAAACAGTGTGAAGGCTCCTCAAAAAACTATCCATAGAACTCCCTTATGACCCAGCAATAGCACTGCTAGGGATATACCCAAAGGATACAGAAGTGCTGATGCATAGGAGCACATGTACCCCAATGTTCATAGCAGCACTGTCAACAATAGCCAAATCATGGAAAGAGCCTAAATGTCCATAACCTGATGAATGGATCAAGAAGATGTGGCATATATATACAATGGAGTACCACATGGCAATGAGGAAGAATGAAATATAGCAATTTGTAGGAAAGTGGATGGACCTCGAGGGTGTCATGCTAAGCGAAGTAAGTCAGGCAGAGAAGGACAGATACCATATGTTTGCACTCATGGGTCTAACAGGACAAACCTAACAGAGGACCATAGAGAGGGGAAGGGGGAAAGAGAGCTGGGGAGAGTGAGGGACACAAATCTTGAGAGACTATTGAATAATGAAAATGAACCGTGGACTGAAGGGGGAGGGGGAGGTAGGGATGGGGTGATGGTCACAGTGGGGTGCACTTGTGGGGAGAAGCACTGGGCGTTATATGGAAACCAATTTGACAATAAACTATTATTAAAAAAAATAAAGTCAAGCAAATCTTGGGAAAAAATCAATCAGCTCTACAACTCTGGTAGGAGGAGACCAGATTTCAAGAGGAAAGGCTTTGAGCTCAGGGTTAGAGATTTAAATAATACACTTTCATAGAGGAAACAGTTCAGAATGCATATGAACAGATAAACTTAACAAAAGCACCATGAACACAGGCCTAAAGCGGGAAGCCAGATCCTTCATGTAGGGTCTGAGAGTCACTGTGAGAACTTCACTGTTCCTCTGGGTGTGATGGAAGCCCTAGAATAATGGGAAGTTTCCCATGCCGCTATTTAGATACTTAGCACCTTTTCCACACATCTACTTTCTATCTACTAGGATGCTACAATTTGCAAATACTGCATACCCAGAGCCAGATTCCTGCCACACTCCTTGGTCTACCCTCCTGGCACATAAAATTGGTAACATTAAACAATAAGATTTTCTGAGCTCTCAAATTCACCCAATAGCTATAAGGGAATCCTGCAATTAAAGGAGTATAAACCCCTAAATCACATTTTCCCTGAATGATACATTGTTGCAGATAAGTGGGAGTGCTCTCTACCTTCCTTCTGGAAAATGATACTTTCTTCAAGTCTTAAAAAGACTCCTGCACATGTGTGCATGTGTGCACGGACACCACACACACACACACACACACACACACACACACACACACAGAGACCTGCAGTTTTTTGTTCTCTGTTAAGTCCAAACTTCTTGTTTTTTTTTTATTTATTTTTGAGAGAGAGAGACAGAGACAGAAAAAGTGCCATAGGGAGAAGCAGAGAGAGGGACAAAGAATCTGAAGGAGGCTCTGTGCTATGGGTGCAAAGTTTGACACAAGGCTTAAACCCAGGAACCATGAGATCATGACCTGAGCTGAAGTTTTGGATGCTCAACGAACCGAGTCACTCAGGTGCCCCTTAATTCCAAAGTTCTAAGATTGTATTTACAAGTGTCCCCCCCCATCCTATTTTATTTTTATTTTTTAAGTTTATTTATTTATTTTGAGAGAGAGACAGAGAGAGCAAGTGGGGAAAGGGCAGAGACAGAGGGAGAGAAAGAATCCCAACCAGGCTCCTCACTGTAAGCATGAAGCGTGTTGTGAGACTTGAACACATAAACCATGAGATTCTGACTTGAGCCGAAACCAAGAGTTGGGTGCTTAACTGATTGAGCCACCCAGGTGCCTCACTTACTCCTACTTTTAACCTTTTTTTGTGGTTCCTGCTTCAGCAGGGCAAATCTTTCCCCAAACGTTCAAATGTTACTGGCATTAACATCAGCCCTCACACAGACTGTGCTTCTCTGCTTACAACACCCTCTTTCCAAACCCTGTTCAACACGACCCTCCTCCAAGGAGCTTCTCTGGGCAAACCTACAGATAGATATATAATCTCTCCAGTGTGCTCTCCTTGTCCTCAGCTCTCCCCTCGTTAATGTCCAGTGGCATAACTCACAGGCTAGAACATTGCACAAGGAGAACACCCCATTAAGAGGGCAAGAGTAGTAGGTGGTGAGGTGTTGCTGAGGCATAGCTTCTGCCTGACGACACTTTCTGCTTGTTTTTCCTTCACCAGCTGTAGCCTAAGGTAAAAAGAGTTAACTGGCCACAGCTGTATAAGTTCCTCAGAATTTACAGCTCAGTTTGGCCATATCAGAGATGTGACGCAAGAACTGAGGTCGAAGTCTCTTCCATCACAACAAAGTGAAAGTACAAAGGAAGTAACCTAAGTCAGTTGAGGCAAATTACAATATATTTGACACTTACGATTTTCTCCAGTCTTATTTCCTTGGTGTGTCACGACTGAACAGACAACACAGAGCTTTATTACCTTCACTGCTTTACTTTATTTAGAAAACAAGTCATCTAATGCTTTAACATTAAGCAATGTGACACGATACTCAAACTTCAATAACAAATTTAAGGCTAGCCTACAGAGTGGAGGGGTGAGACAATAGTCAATTGACTAAATGGTGTGTAGAACAGAATTTCACTTGTTTCAGAAGGATAGGGAAGTATCCATGAAATGCCCTTACATTGTAAGCTCCCAGAGAAAAGAATTTTCTGGATTTCTTTTTCCTATACTGTCTGTAAACAAATAGCACAGATGGGTTCAGTGTACTTTGGATTGGGTCTAAAGCGAGAAATTGGATGGTCCCTCAAGTAGAAACTACAAAAAGCTAATAGGAGACAAAGACTAGATTCAGTCTATGAAAGATCAGATTTTAACTTAGTATAAATGAATACAAAGGCAAATTACAAATTAAAAAATTCAGGTACTGCAGTGATTCTTTCTACAAAAGAACTCAAGCAAAAGCAACGTTTTTTTTCTCCTTAAATTATCAACAACACCATCATTAACCACCAAAACATCACATATTCAGTTACAGTCAGTACAAGACAATGGTGGCATATTCAGATCTCCCCTCTCTGGTAACTTACAATTAAGGGAATTTCATGAACACCTCCCCACCTCCTCCAAAGAAATGAAAGATACATAAACTATGAACCAGGAAGAGTACTTCTTAATTGGAAATGAACAGTCAAGGCAAGGGCATGTGAAGATTCCAGATAGCTTCCTAGTTGATAGAAGGTAAGAGTAGTAAAGGACCTCATTTTCCATTGTTGGCAAGTTCAGTGAGTATCTTGTACACATGGAAAAGGGAGAAATTTCCTCATCTTTGCAGTGTGCCTATTTCTCAGGAAATCACTGGTTCAAGCTATATCTTCAGCTTGGGCCATGGTCCATAATATAGAGCCTCTTTTAGGCCTTTGTCCCACCAAATATACCAAACAAATTCCACCACACCTAAACAAATAAATCCAGTTTGCCTAACTAGACAGATCCTGTTAAATATTTGCTACAGATAGAGATACTAAGATATATTATTAATAATAACTAGTAAAAATAATTCTCAGTCTTAGTCTGTGCAGAAAGAAAAAAGAGAGACAAACACCTGCAGTGGTAAGAAATGTGTACCTACTTCCCTAGGGAAAGAGAAATACAGGTCAGATAACTTCCCCAAAAGATTGGAAAGAAAGCTGAAGCAACCAAATTCATCTCATACTAAGTAAACTAAATATCCAAACTTATCTCCCGAGTCATCTGAGAACAACCTCAATAAACTGATCAATTAGAAGGCATTCTCCTAACCATGTTCTTACTGTATTGTATTCTGCTTGAATGTTACTTAGAAGGCTTTCTCTCCCTTTTTTTTTTTTAAATAAAAACACTTTATGGTAGAATCTGCTTCATGTTCTCTCAATGAGGCTAGAAACCATAATTCTGCAACTGAATATTACTAGATGCAACCAAGACTTGAACTTAAAGGCATGGAAGCCCCCAAACTGTCTGCTCATTAGACTAAGAGGAAACATAGCCACCTCTGCCAATTCATCTACATACTTCCTTTTCATTTTTTAATCTGTTTTTAAAATATTAGTTTATTGTCAAATTGGTTTGCATATAACACCCAGTGCTTCTCCCCACAAGTGCCCCCCACCATGACCATCACACCACTTCCCCCCTCTCCCTTCAGCCCTTGGTTCTTTCTCAGTATTCAATAGTCTCTCATGATTTATGTCCCTCTCTCTCTCCAACTCTCTTTCCCCCTTCCCCTCCCTATGGTCCTCTGTTAGGTTTCTCCTGTTAGGTCTACAAAAGATACCATATGTTTATATACTTCCTTTTCAGCACTGCACCTCTTATATCCCATCCTGGTCTGGAAGGTTGAATTCCAAGTTAGTAAAAACCCACCCTGATGCAAACTAACAAACCAGACCAACTGTATGGAGACCAAATGCATCCACACAAATGCATACCAAGATCTATGTAGATATAGACTGAAATACTTTCCCTTCCTTATCACAATATCTATGGAATCCCTACTACATGCACATACTAAACTAGTATCATTGCACCATTATTTGGGTAAACAAGCAGATAGCCAGAGCTTCACTAGTGGTTGTGTAGACTCCAAATTATCTAGCAAATTTCTGAGATGGTTGTGGCTTTTCATAGTCCCTGTTGGATAGCTACAGAGAAGACAGACTTATGTGCAACATTCCTCATTCACGATTTCACACATTTATAGCTTTAGTTTTATTAAGAATCAAATTTGAAATTCTTAACATTTCTGTGATACCAAAACAAGATGATCAACTTGACAAGTTAGAAAAGACTGAGCTTCTGCTTCTAGAGATTTTCAGAAACTAGGTGCACTACCAGGAAAATTCAGAATAGAATTTCCACAAGAATCAGAATAAGAGCTGGGGAAGGGTCCTGGAGCCCGCTTTGGATTCCATGTCTCCATGTCTGATCCTCCTCTGTTTGCAGTCTGTCTCTCTTTATCTCTGTCTCTGTCTCTCTCTCAAAAATAAAAAGTAAGTAAATAAATAGTTCTGGGGAATGCCAGTCTGCATGCACAACTAAAAAATTAGAAAATGATGTGATACATTGATGTCAACTGTGAAAATCAATTTCTTCTCTGCTTCCTCCTATGATTTTCTACTCCCTTTTCTCAACCCCAGATCCTGTCAAATTAGACCACCTAATAAAAGCCCTTTGGAGAAAGCATTAGAAGGAAACCAATCTGCCTGTCCACATTATTTTCCAAACTGTAACTGTAATGTAAGATGGACTGTGTCTACAATAAGCACTGATCTAAACTTGTTTTTTCCATTAAGCCTTGCTAAAGATTTTTTCCTCCTAATTCTTCCTTTCCTTGTAAGCACAGAATCTACATCCATCCAGTATTACCATCTATCACTATGTTTTGTTTCCACTTCTAGACCAGTATGTTTGAATGGTCAGAGCCCATTCCTCCTTCTTCTATGTACCTCCTCCGTATATATACCATCACTAATACACTGCGTGCAAGGTGGCTTAGGAAAGCCAACTATCTCTCTGATTATGTTCCCTCATATCTTTAAATGTATTCTTCTATCTCCCCATGTGAATACTCACCTGTCTTTTTCTTGCTGTCCCATCTCACCAGACTTTACTTGTTTCCTCTCATAGCCTGAGGGGGCTGCTCCATAGGCAACCATTTCCCTTGGAAAGTCAATTTGTTTTTTGTTTTGTTTTGTAGGAAAGGACACCAATCCTGAGTTCTTATTCAAATAGATCAACATGGGTGCAGGGCAAGATGGTGAAGAAGTAGGGAGCTCTGTAATTTTTGCCCGCCTGCATCTATCGAACTAAAAGGACTGAAGCCACAATACTCTGATCTGCAGGAGTGGGAGGAAAACACACAGAGTCCACAGAGAAGACAGCCTCATAGGTGCCTGAGTGAGTGCGAACTGAAGAAATAAAAACGGACCAGGGCCCAGAGGCTCAGAAGGGAGGGAGCCCCACACACCCAGCCCAGAGTCACGGAGACCAAGTAGAGCTGCAGAGAGATGAGGGGAAGATAAAGAGAGGCTGAAAACGCTCAGAGATATGTCTCTAGAGAAGAGAAAAACTTTGGCCTAGAACAGGAAGAGATCCCAGCATCCCATGTAGTGATTTTTTTTTAATTTCTTTTTGAGAGACAGAGAGAGACAGCACGAGCATGGGAGGGTCAGAGAGAGAGGGAGATACAGAATCTGAAGCAGGCTCCCTGTTCTGAGCTAGCTGTCAGCACAGAACCTGATGTGGGTCTTGAACCCACACACCATGAGATCATGACCTGAGCCAAAGCTGGGCACTTAACTGACTGAGCCACCCAGGTGCCCCCTTAGCATCCCATCTATAACTGCTGGGCGCAGGGAGAGAAATCCGTCCCCTTTAGCTAACATGTTTTCCTTTGGCTCAGCGCCCTGATACCAGGGGGAGCCAGGAGAAAACTGCTCCCACACTCCCCCTACTCAATCCTGGCTAGGAAGCTGCCCACCTGCAGGAGTACATCTCATCTCTGGCGGTAGCATTAAAGTGCATGGACTAGGATTTGGAAATGAGGCAGGGCTCAAAAAATACAACTTGCCCGCCCCCCCCCCCCCATGGCATAGGATGACTGGACTCAAAAGAATGGTTCGCAATGCTTGGTTCAAGAAGAGATTGGGTCACTGCCATTCTCCCCACAACCATCAAGGCGGGGCCTTAGAGAGCAGCCAGTGGGACCTGCAGTGGTGGCAAGACAGACCTACACCAAACAACACTCTTCTGCACAGGAGAACTGCCTTTTTTTCTTTTTCTTTTTTCTTTTCCATTTTCTCCTCCCCTCCATCCCCACAGCCTTGGAAAGACCAACATTGATGCACTGCTGATTAGATCAATTCTTGCTAATCAGATATATTTTCCCTTATCTCATTATTATCTCTCCCTTCCTCTGGGTTTACACTCTTAGATATTCCTTTGCCTTTTGTTGTTTTTGTACCCCCTCTTTTTTTCTTTTCTTTCCTTATCATTTCTTTTTTTTTTTATTTCCTCTTTTGGTTTACTTGTTTGTTTGATTTGTCTGTGCCTTTGTGTGCTTTTGTTCCCAGTGTGTTTGTCTGTCTGTTTCCCTTTTCAGGGCGACCTTAAGAAACAAGCCAAATACATATGGTGGAGATTCCCAAATATCACTGAGTAGGGAAATAAAATAACCAAAGACATGACAAGAGAAATTGAGAGAAACCGTTAAAAGAAAACTTCCTGAATGGACAAGCCCTGGACAGTCAATGAGCCTCCTTTAATAGAGAAATACTAACAGGCACAGAATGCATAACAAGCTTTTAAAACTGACAAGAGACAGAAAGCTAGCCAAAATGATGAAACAGAACTCTCCTCTAAAGAAATTCCAAGAAGAAGTCACAGCCACAGAACTGCTCAAAACAGATATAAGCAACATAACTGAGCAAGAATTTAGAATAATTGTAATAAAATTAATCACTGGGCTTGAAAAAAACATAGAAGTCATTAGAGAAGCTATTGATAAAAAGACTGGGGACCTTCAAAATAGCTGTGATGAGTTAAAAAATTCTATAAATGAGGTGCATAATAAAATAGAGGTGGCCACTGCACACATTGAAGAAGCAGAAAGGAGAATAGGTGAATTAGAAGACACATTTATAGAAGAAGAAGAAGAAGCCAAGAAAAAGAGAGAGACATTGATTAAAGAGCATGAAAGGAGAATTCGAGACCTGAGTGATATAATCAAATGGAACAATATCCATGTCATAGGAATTCCTGAAGAAGAAGAAAGAGAAAAAGGTCCTGAAGGGGTGGTGTATCAAATTATAGCTGAGAACTTCCCCAATCTGGGGAAGGAAACAGACATTGAAATCCAATACGCGCAGGGAACTTCCCTCAGAGGTAACTTGAATCGACCCTCGAAATGACATATCATAGTGAAACTCGCAAAATTTAATGATAAAGAGAGAATTCTGAAAGCAGATAGGAATAAAGGAGCCCTGACATACAAAGGGAAACCTATCAGAATGGTTACAGACCCATCTACTGAAACTTGGCAGGCCAGAAAGGAATGGCAGGAAACCTTCAATGTGATGAACAGAAAAATTATGCAGCCAAGAATCCTTTATCCAGCGAGCCTGTCATTCAAAATAGAAGGAGAAATAAAGGTTTTCCCAAATAAACAAAAATTTAGAGAATTCATCACCATCAAACCAGCTCAAGAAATCCTAAGAGGGACTCTATGAGGGAAATGTTGCAAGGAATACAAAATACCAGAGATACCACTACAAGCATGGACTCTACAGAGAACACAATGAATTTAAATCCATATTATTCAATAACACTGAACATATAGGGACTTCATGCTCCAGTCAAATGACACAGAGTAGCAGAATGGAAAAAAATAAACAAAATCCATCTATTTGTTGTCTACAAAAGACTCATTTTAGACCTGAAGGTACCTTCAGATTGAAAGTAAGGGGATGGAGAAATATCTATCATGCAACTGGAAGTCCAAAGACAGCCAGAGCAGCCATATTTATATTGGATAAACTGAACTTTAAAGTAAAGGCAGTAACAAAAAATGTAGAAGGACATTATATAATAATTACAGGGTCTCTCCATCAGGAAGAGCTAACAATTATAAACATCTACATGCCAAATTCCAGAGCACCCAAATATATAAAATAATTAATCACAAACAGAAACAATCTTATTGATAAGAATGGCTAATTGCAGGGAATTTTAATATTCCACTTACAGCAGTGGATAGATCAACTAGACAGAAAATCACTAAAGAAACAATGGAACTGAATGGCTCATTGGAACAGATGGAATTGAGAGAGATATTTAGAACTCTAGATCCTGCGATTGAGAATTCACTTTCTTATCGAATATGCATGGCACATTATCAAAGATAGATCACATACTGGGCCATAAAGTAGCCCTGCATAAATATAAATGAATTGAGATCATACCATGCACACTTTCATATCACAACGCTATGAAACTTGAAATCAATCCCAGGAAAAACTCTCAAAATTCTCAAAAAACATGAAAGTCAAAAACCACCCTACTAAAAAATGATTGGGCCAATCAGGCAATTAGAGAAGAAACTAAAAAAATATATAGAAACAAGTGAAAATGAAAATACAATTCTCTGGGATGCAGCAAAGGCAGTCCTAAGAGGAAAGTATATGACAATCCAAGCATATTTCAATAAACTAGAAAAACTAGAAAAAGCACAAATTCAAAATCTAACATAGCACCTAAAGGAACTAGAAGGGGAGCAGCAAGAGCACCCAAAACACAGCAGATAAAGAGAAATAATATAGATTAGGGCAGAAATAAACAATATAGAACCAAATTAAAAAAAAACCCAATTGAACAGATCAATGAAACCAAATTGAAGAAGACCCAAAGAAATGGAAAAACATTCCATGCTCATGGACTGGAAGAATAAACATTGTGAAAATGTCATTATTACCCAAAGCAATTTACACATTCAATGCAATCCCCATTAAAGTTGCACCAACATTCTTCTCAAAGCTAGAATAAACTATCTTAAAATTCATATGGAACCACAAAAGACCCCAAATAGCCAAAGTAATATTGAAGAAGAAAACCAAAACGGGAGGCATCACAATCCCAGACTTTAGCCTCTACTACAAAGCTGTCATCATCAAGTCAGTATGGTACTGGCACAAAAACAGACACGTGGACCAATGGAATAGAATAGAGAACCCAGAACTGGACCCACAAGTAGATGGCCAATTAATCTTTGACAAAGCAGCAAAGAGTGTCCAGTGGAAAAAAGATAGCCTCTTCAACAGGTGGTGTTGGGAGAGCTGGACAGAAACATGTAGAAAAATGAAATTAGACTACTTTCTGACATTACTCACAAAAATAAACTCAAAATGGTTAAAGGATCTGATGTGAGACAGGAAACCATCAAAACCCTTGACAAGAAAGCAGGAAATAGCCTCCTAGACCTGAATCGCAGAAAGTTCTTCCTCAACACATCCCCAGAGGCAAGGGAATCAAGAACAAAAATGAACTGCTGGGACCTCATCAAGATAAAAAGCTTCTGCAAGGCAAAGGAAACAATCAAGAAAACTAATAGGCAACTGAGGGAATGGGAAAAGACAGTTGCAAATGACATATCAGATAAAGGGCTAATATCCAAAATCTACAAGGAACTCAACAAACTCCACTCCCAGAAAACAAATAATCCAGTGAAGAAATGGGCAGAATACCTGAATAGACACTTCTCCAAAGAGGATATCCAGATGGCCAACAGGCACATGAAATGATGCTCAGCGTCACTAATCATCAGGGAAATTCAAATCAAAACCACACTGAGATGCCACCTCACACCAGTCAGAGTCGCTAAAATGAACAAATCAAAAGACTATAGATGCTGGTGAGGGTGTAGAGAGATGGGTACCCTCCTACTGTTGGTGGGAATGTAAACTGGTGCAGCCGTTCTGGAAAACAGTGTGGCGACTCCTCAAAAAACTATCGATAGAACTCCCCTATGGCCCAGCAATAGCACTGCTAGGGATTTACCCACAGGATACAGAAGCGCTGATGCATAGGAGCACATGTACCCCAATGTTCATAGCGGCACTTTCTACAATAGCCAAATCATGGAAAGAGCCTAAATGTCCATCAACTGATGAATGG
>NC_043709.1:85450348-85459475 GCF_006229205.1 Suricata suricatta
GGCTCCACAGTGCACTCATTTGATTCTTAGCTTTGCTCCTTACCTTCATTGAGACTTGAGGGAATATTTCTATGCCTTATTTTATTATCTATAAAAACAACAATAATGATGCCTCCTTCTGTAGCTTGGTATTGAGGATAAAATGAGATATATGCAGAAGAACTGTGTACAGTTGGAAAAATTTATAATTCTAAATATATTACACACTTTTAATTAATAGTTTATTACCAAATTGGTTTCCATATAACACCCAGTGCTCTTCCCCACAAGTGCTCCTCTCTATGACCATCACCCTCTTTCCCCTTCCCCCTACTCTCTCTTCAGCCCTCAGTTTGTGCTCAGGATTCAACCCTCATTCTCACTCTCCATTTGGTTATCTTCTCAGATTATTGTCTCTATACCTACTGAGGACATCAGCCTCCTGTTTCCCAAGCCCTTTGCATCCTCGGCCTCTAAATCTGACATTTTCTTCCCTCTAGCCTTGCTTTATACTCTCCCTCAATCTCTTTTTCCACTGTTTCCATTGGTCACTCAGCACTTGAAGGATCTGGCTATACTTCTATTAACTTATGTGCTTTCCCCTCCCCTTTTCCCAAGTTTCTTGTCTTGTGTGTCTCCCTCTCTTATCCCAGAGTACAGGGCCCTGTCTTCACTCCTTTGGATTGCTTTCCTTCTCTCTGGGATGGGTTCACAAGGTAAATCCAAGAATGGATATTGAGATGTGGTGCAGAAAAGTTGAGATAAAATAGGAGAGAAGGCCTTGGGAGATAGGACAGCAAATTAGGCTTCTGCATGTGGGGCTCTTACCTGAGAGCTGCGTAATCCTTCTTTAGAATATTTGCCATGACTGGGGAAGAGAAACAATCATCTTCCTCCCTTCCTCCTAGAGCTAAGGCTAAGAGGGGAATTAATTTTCTAATATTCAGAGAGACTATATTTTGTTCTGTAATGTGGGATACATAATTTGGAGGTCAATACCACATCAAAAGAAATAACAATCAACAGAAAACTTTCCTTTTACTGATTGGGTTGTGGGGGTGGTGGTGGAGGGGTGTGTTTGTGTGTGTGTGTGTGTGTGTGCATGAGTGTGTGTGTATGTGTGTGTGTCTGTCTGGTTTTAGGATTTACCAACCCTAGCTGTAAAGAAATCCTTTCCAAAGTGTATACTAAATTTCATTTGCTGAAATTAAGTCCATTTCTTTAGTGGAAGGAATTTCTAAAGTCAGGGATCTGGTTCAGTGTGTTTCATAAAAGATGTGTATTTATAGGAGAGGTGGAGGGTAAAGGCTAGAACTTGGAGAGGATCCTGGCTTTAATTAGATGAAAGATTTAGAGATGTTGAACTCTATTAAACTTTTAAGTGTCCATGGTTTTAAGATGGACATGGTGCGTTTTGCTCCCTGTTGCCGTGCAGAAATTCTCTGGAAGATTCCCTCTACCCTCCTTCCTGCTGCTAAAAAGATTTTTGGGCTCTAGCTATAACCAGATATCTGGCCTCTTTAAATGTGTGTGGCAGGAGAGGGAGCAGAAGAAACAATTTCCCCTTGGATTGCTTGAGTTAACGTTATTAGGATCTTTCCTGGCCCAGAGAGGAGCTAGGAGAGCTCAATTATTGTCCTTGGTCCATGCCTACTGGAGATGTGTTAGGGCAGGATCAATACCTTTTTAGGTATTTCTTAGTTATAGTTTCTCCTTGAGATCTGGAGCAATTCCTTATGCTCCAATTTTAATGCCCTTAGTATAGCTAGTACAGAGTTTGTTCCTTAAGGTATTTGCCACTGCTTTTATCTCCCTTACCTCGATCTTCATCCTAGTCTTTAAGAAACCTAATCTTGGGTTTAGAGGTATCTCAGCACTATCAAGCATAGACAGTTGTGTCTATTTTCCTTGAGACCCATAAATTCTTGGGCCCATCACTTAGGCATTCATCCCTCTATCTCTAAGTCGGCTCCACCTTCTCCACCTCTGAGAAGTCTTGCCTCTATTTGAAGGTTAACATTTTGGGAAGAAAGAGTCCTCTTCATTTGATCACGGTTTCAAAGTCTTGGAACACTATTTCTTTTTTTAAATATAGTTTATTGTCAAGTTGGTGTCCATATAACATGCAGTGATCATCCCAACAAGTGCCCTTCTCCATGCCCATTACCCATTTTCTCTTCTCCCCTATCCCCCATCAACACTCAGTTTGTTCTCAGTTTTTAAGAGTCTCTTGTGGTTTGCCTCTCTCCCTCTCCTTAACTATTTTTACCCTTCCCTTCCCCTATAGTCCTCTGTTAAGTTTCTCCTGATGCACGTGAGTGAAAACGTATGATATCTCTCTTTCTCTGACTGATTTATTTCACTTAGTATAATACCCCCGAGTTCCACCCACATTGCTACAAATGGCCATATTTCATTTTTTCTCATTGCCATGTAGTATTCCATCGTATATATAAACCACATCTTATTTATCCATTCATCAATGGACAGACATTTAGGCTCTTTCCATGATTTGGCTATTGTTGAAAGTGCTGCTTTGAATATTGGGGTA
This sequence comes from Suricata suricatta, assembly GCF_006229205.1. NCBI lineage: Eukaryota > Metazoa > Chordata > Mammalia > Carnivora > Herpestidae > Suricata > Suricata suricatta. The sequence goes on from NC_043709.1 coordinate 85,452,879, forward strand.
TATGTGCCCCTATGCATCAGCACTTCTGTTCCCCTTGGGTAAATTCCTAGCAGTGCTATTGCTGGTTTACAGGGGAGTTCTATTGCTAATTTTTTAAAGAACCTCATCTTATTTATCCATTTATCCAGCTGCACCAGTTTGCATTCCTACCAACAGTTTAAGAGGGTGCCCGTTTCTCCACATCCTCGCCAGCATCTATAGTCTCCTGATTTGTTCATTTTAGCGACTCTGACCAGCATGAGGTGATATCTCAGTGTGGTTTTGATTTGTATTTCTCTGACTGTGAGACCTTTTCCTCCTGAAGTGAGTCACCGAGAACAAAACCCATGGACACAAATGGAGATGGTGAATGGGTTTTTATTTAGTTTGGCAGAACAGCCCCTCCCAAGTGTTGGCAAGGCCTCAGGAGAGAGTGCCACCACTCCGAAACTTAGGAGTTATATAGATTATAGCAAAGAAGAAGAGGTCATCATTGAGGTAACCAATCATAGTTTACAGCATTACATGGGGTTTAATTATATTCTAACACACAACCATAAGATTTGGCAGAGACCTATCAATTTTAGAGTTCTTTGTTTCAGGAGAGATTTGAGGGATCAGTAGGTCCGAAGCAGAAGCGAAGCAGGTGCACAGAAGTGAGAACTTTGTGGTTAAAGCGTTGGAGCTTGCAACATTATCTTGAAAAACAAGTTAACCTTTAAGTTATAGTTTATGGGTTACATCTTAGGACTTCCAGAGCTCAATTTCCCAACCCTTAATTGTTCAAGCAGAAAAGGGTTGGAGAGTGAAACAATGGCTGGCATTTTTCCATTAGGGTCAGCTTGACCTGAGAGGGGTCTTACATGATGATGAGTGATGTTGAGCATCGTTTCTTGTGGAACGTTATATTTCAATTGTATAGAGCAGGGAGACTAGTAGGCAGGGACTATAACTTTTCCTTTACTTCCTCCAGCACAATGCTTAATGCTTATTCATTTAGAATCTTTTATAAATGCTGAATGACTGTCTCAGAAAATATCTTGTGATTAAGTTTAAGCCATTTCCCTTTTCTTTTATTCCTGGAGTGTTGGGAAACATAGGTGATAGGTTGGGAATGGGTGGCACTGGTAGAGGAACTCAGCCTAGTAGGAATTCTGGGAGAAGTGGCTGGGGTGATGCTTCTGTCATTGTTTAAAGGACTGATGATTGGGCTCTTTAGATGGTCCTGAAATGGGCCTCCAAATCATCACAGCCTGTCTCTGCCTGTATCCTACATTCTCTTCCTGCCAGCCAGGACCTCCTCTATACCCAGGACCCTGAAAAGCTTATTTTACTCTAAATTCAGATCTTGCTGGCCAAGAAAATCTCCAACAATGTTCCCTTTAAGCCTTTAGTCCACCTCCTCACCCACTAGTCTTCCACTGCCCACATTAGGCTATCCCCCAGGAGACTAGCTAAACCACCTCCTTCACCCTTTCCCACCCACTGGATGCCCTCATGTCCCTCTGGCCTTAACTCCATGAGGCCCAGCCTTGATAGCTCTCAGCCTCCCAAGGGCCCCTCCTCCCTCCCAAGGGCCCTGCCTCCCAAAGGCTTTAACACCCAGAGGACTTCACTAAACTCCACTCCAAGTACTGACTCTGTTTGGCCAACCTCCTTACCTATCTCTGGGTTTGACTCGCACTTTCTTCACAGACCTTTTTCCCTCTCAGGGAGAAAAAGTCCATTGGTAAGTGGTTTCTCCTGCTTATAGAGTTGGAAAAAAAAAAACCCTGAGGAAGCAGGGAGGAAAAAGGCTGGGTTTGGATGGTAGCTGGCTGTCCAAACCTTGAGGGGTTTGAGCAGAGGGTATTTCATGGCTCCAGAGCTAGACTTTGGGTTGGAGAATGCATACCAGAGGCCTTGTAAGTTTGGGAAGGGCAGGTACGTTTGCTAGGGTCAGAGTGATTTGGAGACCTACATTCTGTTCTCCTCCAGACCAGAACGATTCTCAGCTCTGCTGGGGAAATATAAGTTGTGGGAGGTTATTCCTGGGTGCTTCCCCTCCAGAGTCCTTCCCACCTCTTTGCCTTGCCCTTATTTTTGGTCTTTCCTTTCTGATCTAGTGCAGAACTTGCTTTATTCATTTATGTGCCTTCCATAGGTCCTAACACATAGCATGTTTAGACATATTCTTTGAATGAATGAAAATTCTTCCATCTGGCTATGCTGCCTCTTTTATATTTGCCACACTTTCTCACTGGAGACTCTGAAAGTGTCTGTATCACATCTTCTTAGAGCAGGTATTGGTGTGGACTTTGCAAAACAGCAGCTCCAGTTTGATAAGGTGATCCACCATTTGAGGGCCTTCTTCCTCAAAGTGTGGTGGGGATTGATTATAGGCCAGGTCAGGCTACAGGAGGAAAGATTATCAAGTTCCCCTGTGGTGTGGCTTCCCAGTGGTCTTTAAAACATTGGGCCTCTAAAAGGCAGTTTGCTGTTATCAAGAAAACACATTTTCAACTCTTTAATTTTATTTTTACAATTTATTATTATTTTTTAAATAGTTTATTGTCAAGTTGGTTTCCATATAACACCCAGTGCTCTTCCCCACAAGTGCCCCCCTCCATGACCAGTACCCCCCTTCCCCTTTCCCCCTCACCCTTCAGCCTTCAGTTTGTTTTCAGTTCTCAAGAGTCTCTCATGATTTGCCTCCCTCCTTCTCCCTAACTCCTTTTCCCCCTTCCCCTCTGCATGGCCCTCTGTTAGGTTTTTCCTTCTCTGCCTGACTTATTTCGCTTAGCATGACACCCTCAAGGTCCATCTACTTTCCTACATACAAATGGCCATATTTCATTCTTTCTCATTGCCATGTAATACTCCATTGTATATATATACCACATCTTCTTGATCCATTCATCAAGTGATGGACATTTAGGCTCTTTCCATGATTTGGCTATTGTTGACAGTGCTGCTATGAACATTGGGGTACATCAGCACTTCTGTATCCCGTGAGTAAATCCCTAGCAGTGCTATTGCTGGGTCATAGGGGAGTTCTATGGATGGTTTTTTGAGGAATATCCACTCTGTTTTCTGGAGCAGTTGCACTAGTTTACATTCCCACCAACAGTTTAATAGGGTGCCCGTTTCTTCACATCCTGGCCAGATTCTATAGTCTCTTGATTTGTTCATTTTAGCCACTCTTATGGTGTGAGGTGGCATCTCAGTGTGGTTTTGATTTGTATTTCCCTGATGATGAGTGATGCTGACCATGTTTTCATGTGTCTGTTGGCCATCTGGATGTCCTCTTAGGAGAAGTGTCTATTCATGTCTTCTGCCCATTTCTTCACTGGATTATTTGTTTTCTGGGAGTGGAGTTTGTTGAGTTCCTTGTAGATTTTGGATACTAGCCCTTTATCTGATATGTCATTTGCAACTGTCTTTTCCCATTCTATCAGTTGCCTATTAGTTTTCTTGATTGTTTCCTTTGCCGTGCAGAAGCTTTTTATCTTGATGAGGTCCCAATAGTTCATTTTTGCTCTTGATTCCCTTGCCTTTGGCGATGTGTCGAGTAGGAAATTGCTGTGGTTGAAGCTAAGGAGGCTGTTTTTTGCTTTCTCCTCTAAGGTTTGATTGGTTTTCTGTATCACATTCAGGTCCTTCATCCATTTTGAGTTTATTTTTGTGTATGATGTAAGAGAGTGATCTAGTTTCATTCATCTACATGTTGCTGTCCAGTTCTCTCAGCAACACCTGCTAAAGAAGCTGTCTTTTTTCCAATGGATACTGTTTCCTGCTTTATCAAAGATTAATTAGCCATACATATGTGGGTCCAGTTCTGGGTTCTCTATTCTATTCCATTGGTCTATGGGTCTGTTTTTGTGCCAATGCCATACTGTCTTGATGATGACAGCTTTGTAGTAGAGGCTAAAGTCTGGGATTGTGATACCTCACATTTTGGTTTTCTTCTTCAATATGACTGGCTACTCGGGTTTTTTTGTGGTCCCATACGAATTTTAGGATGGTTTGTTCTAGCTTTGAGAATAATGTTGGTGCAATTTTGATGGGGATTGCACTGAATGTGTAGATTGCTTTGGGTAATAATGACATTCACACAATGTTCATTCTTCCAATCCATGAAGAGGGAATGTTATTCCATTTCTTTGTGTCTTCTTAAATTTCTTTCATAAGTTTTCTATAGTTTTCATTGTACAGGTCTTTTACATCTTTGGTTAGGTTTATTCCTAGGTATAATAAGATTTTTCGTGCAATTGTGAATGGGATCAGTTTCTTGATATCTCTTTCTGTTGCTTCATTATTGGTGTATAAAAATGCAACCAATTTCTGTACATTGATTTTGTACCCTGCGACTTTACTGAATTCATGGATCAGTTCTAGAAGTCTTCTGGTGGAGTCTATCAGGTTTTCCATGTCATATGTGAAAAGTGAGAGTTTGACTTTATCTTTGCCAATTCTGATGCCTTTTATTTCCTTCTCTTGTCTGATTGCTGATGCTAGGACTTCCAGCACTATGTTAAACAACAGTGGTGAGAATGGGCATTCTTGTCGTGTTCCTCTTTTCAGGGGGAAAGCTCTCAGTTTTTCCCCATTGAGGAAGATATTAGCTGTGGGCTTTTCATAAATGGCTTTTATAATGTTTAAGTAAGTTCCTCTGTCCTGACTTTCTCGAAGGTATTTATTAAGAAACGATGCTATATTTTGTCAAATGCTTTTTCTGCATCTATCAACAGAATCAAAATTTTTAAAGTCTTTTCTTTTGTTAACATAATGTATCACCAAAAAAACTGGATTTGTGAATATTTAACCAGCCCTGTAACCCAGGAATGAATCCCATTTGATCATGATGGATCGTTCTTTTTATGTGCTGTTGAATTCGATTTGCTAGTATCTTGTAGAGAATTTTTGCCTCTGTATGCACTAAGGAAATTGTCCTGTAGTTCTCTTTTTTTGTTGGGTCTCTGTCTAGTTTGAGAATCAAAGTGATGCTTGCTTCGTAGAATGAGTTTGGAAGTTTTCCTTCTATTTCTATTATTTGGATAGCTTGAGAAGAATGGGTGTAAGCTCTGCTTTAAATGTCTGGTAGAATTCCCCTGGGAAACCAACTGGCCCTGGGCTTTTACTCATTGGGAGATTTTTGATAACTGATTCTATTTCTTCACTAGAATGGGTCTGTTTATATTTTTCTACCTCTTCCCATTTGAATTTTGGTAATGCATGTATGTTTAGGAATTTGTCCATTTTGTTTCTAGATTGTCCAGTTTGTTGGCATATAGGTTTTCATAGTAATCTCTGATGATTGCTTGTATTTCTGAGGCATTGACTGTAATATATCCATTTTCCTTTCAAGATTTTTTCTATTTGGGTTTTCTCTCTTTTTTTCTGAGGAGCCTAGCTAGAGGTTTCTCAATTTTGTTTATTTTTTAGTTTTTTTAATAGTTTATTGTCAAATTGGTTTCCATATAACACCCAGTGCTTCTCTCCACAAGTGCCCCCCCCCATCATGACCATCATTCCCTCCCTCCCTACCCCTCCCCTTTCAGTCCACGGTTCGTCTTCAGTATTCAATATTCTCCCTTGATCTGTGTCCCTCACTCTTCTCCGCTCTCTTTCCCCCTTCCTCTCCTCATGGTCTCCTGCCAGATTTCTCCTGTTAGACCTATGAATGCAAACATATGGTATCTATCCTTTTCTGCCTAACTTATTTCACTTAGCATGACACTCTCAAGGTCCATCCACTTTCCTACAAATGGCCATATGTCATTCTTTCTCATTGCCATATAGTACTCCATTGTATATATAGACCACATTTTCTTGATCCATTCATCAGTTGATGGACATTTAGGCTCTTTCCTTGATTTGGCTATTCTAGAAAGTGCCACTATGAACATTGGGGTACATGTGTTCCTATGCATCAGCACTTCTTTATCCCTTGGGTAAATCCCTAGCGGTGCCATTGCTGGGTCAAGGGGAGTTCTATTGATAGTTTTCTGAGGAGCCTCCACACTGTTTTCCAGAGTGGCTGCACCAGTTTACATTGCCACCAACAGTGTAGGAGGGTGCCCGTCTATCCATATACTTGCCAGTATCTATAGTCTTTTGATTTGTTCATTTTAGTGACTCTGACCGGTGTGAGGTGGTATCTCAGTGTTGTTTTGATTTGATTTTCCCTGATGATGAGTGATGCTGAGCACCATTTCATGTGCCTGTTGGCCATCTGGATGTCCTCTTTGGAGAAGTGTCTATTCAGGTCTTCTGCCCATTTATTCACTGGATCATTCATTTTTCGTGTATGGAGCTTAGTGAGCTCCTTGTACATTTTGGATACTAGCCCTTTATCGGATATCCCATTTGCCACTATCTTTTCCCATTCTGTTGGTTGCCTATTAGTTTTCTTGATTGTTTCCTTTGCCTTGCAGAAGCTTTTTATCTTGATGAGATCCCAGTAGTTCATTTTTGTTCTTGATTCCCTTGTCTCTGGGGATGTGTCGAGGAAGAAATTACTGTGATTGAGGTCTAGGAGGCTATTTCCTGCTTTTTCCTCAAGGATTTTTATGGTTTCCTGTCTCACATTCAGATCCTTTATCGATTTTGAGTTTATTTTTGTGAATGGTGTCAGAA
>NC_043709.1:85459575-85460830 GCF_006229205.1 Suricata suricatta
ATGGTGTCAGAAAGTGGTCTAATTTCATTTTTCTACATGTTGCTATCCAGCTCTCCCAACACCACCTGTTGAAGAGGCTGTCTTTTTTCCATTGGACACTCTTTCCTGCTTTGTCAAAGATTAATTTGCCATATACTTGTAGGTCCAGTTCTGGGTTCTCTATTCCATTGGTCCATGTGTCTGTTTTTGTGCCAGTACCACACTTTCTTGATGATGACAGCTTTGTAGTAGAGGCTAAAGTCTGGGATTGTGATGCCTCCCATTTTGGTTTACTTCTTCAATATTACTTTGGCTATTTGGGGTCTTTTGTGGTTCCATATGAATTTTAGGATGGTTTGTTCTAGTTTGAGAAGAATGCTGGTGCAACTTTGATGGAGATTGCATTGAATGTGTAAATTGCTTTGGGTAATAATGACATTTTAACAGTGTTTATTCTTCCAATCCATGAACATGGAATGTTATTCCATTTCTTTGTGTCTTCTTCAATTACCTTCATAAGTCTTCTATAGTTTTCAGCATACAGGTCTTTTACATCTTTGGTTAGGTTTATTCCTAGGTATTTTATTGTTTTTCGTGCAATTGTGAATGGGATCAGTTTCTTGCTTTCTCTTTCTGTTGCTTCATTTTTAGTATATAAGAATGCAACTGATTTCTGTACGTTGACTTTGTATCCTGCAACATTACTGAATTCATTGATCAGTTCTAGAGGCTTATGGTGGAATTGATCGGGTTTTCCATGTACAGTAACATGTCGTCTGTGAAAAGGGAAAGTTTAACTTCTTCTTTGCCTATTTTGATGCCTTTAATTTCCTTTTGTTGTCTGATTGCTGTTGCTAGGACTTCCAACACTATGTTAAACAACAATGGTGAGAGTGGACAACCCTTTCGTGTCCCTGATTTCAGGGGGAAAGCTCTCAGTTTTTCCCCATTGAGGATAACATTGGCTGTGGGCTTTTCGTAAATGGCTTTTATGATGTTTAAGTAAGTTCCTTCTATCCCAACTTTCTTGAGAGTTTTTATTAAGAAGGGATGTTGTATTTTGTCAAATGCTTTTTCTGCATCTATAGACAGGATCATATGATTTTTTTCTTTTGTTTTATTGATGTGGTGTATCACATTAATGGATTTGCGAATGTTGAACCAGCCTTGTAACCCAGGAATAAATCCCACTTGATCATAATGTATAATACTTTTTATATGCTGTTGAATTCGATTTGCTAGTATCTTGTTGAGTATTTTTGCATCTGTATTCATT
>NC_043709.1:85460930-85466567 GCF_006229205.1 Suricata suricatta
CTCAACCCCAGCGATTAATCTTATGACCAGCTTTTTAAATTCTTGATCTGATATGTTGTCTAGATCTGCCTTGAGCAGTTCTGTGGCTGTGACTTCCCCCTGGTAGTTCTTCAGGGGAGAGTTCCTTTGTTTTGTCATTTTTTCTAGTTTTCTGTCTCTTGTCACCTTTAGAAAGCTCGATGGGCTCTGTACACCTATTAGTATTTCTCTGTTAAAGGAGGCTTATTGACTGTCCAGGGCCTGCCATTTCAGGAGATATTCTCTTAATGATGTCTCTCACTTTCCTTGTTGTGCCTGTGAGTAATTTATTTCCCTACTCTGCAATATTTGGGACTCGCCTTCTTGCACACTTTGGCTTGTTTCTTGGTGTAGTCCTATGAAGGAAAACAGACTGACGAACACCGAGGGAAAAGAAGCACACACACACACAGACAAATCAAACAAAAAAAACACATTACAAGGGGGAAAGAAAAGAAAGAAAATGGGAGGGAAAGAGACGAAAGGAAGAGAAAAAGAGAAAATAAAAAGAAAAGAAAGAGGAAAAGACAAAAAAAATATATATATAAGGGGGTCGGAGACAACAAAGGACAGTAGGCCGCTTAGAAGTGTATGACCAGTTTAGGGGAGAGGTAAGGATGAGATATTGGAGAATATATCTGGGTTGCAAGAAGGTGAAAAAGGAAGGGAGAAAGGAGAAAGGAATATAAGGAGTAAAATTTAAAGGAATTGAGTAAAGAAAAAGGAAAAAAAGGTAATAATGACAAAGAAATAAGTACTCGTGAAGAAAAAAAATTTTATATATATTAAAAAAACAAACAACCAAAAAAAAAAAAACAAAAAACAACAACAACAAAAAAACCGAAGGGGGAAAAAAAAAGCAAGCAGCAGCTCCCTCTGGTGGATAGGCTTGGTTTGATGTGGTAAGTCTTGGAGTCTGTTCTCAGAGGCTCCGCCCCTGCCTGAGGCGAAATGAGTAGCAGGAGGTGAAGTGCGCACCTTCACAGACTCAATGGTGGAGTCCCCACCCCCAGTCACGATTGCAATTGCAATGGGGGAAAGGAAAAAAGCAAAAAGCAAAAAACCGAGTCTCTCTTTGTTTCTGATAGCTTTGCTCAAGCCGCTGTGTGCTGCTGGAAATGAGCTGGGAGCTCCTCCAGTCTAAGCGCGCGCCCAGGCTTCCACCCGCCACCAACTCTTTGTTGGGGGTCGCGTAGGTGTGCGCCCTATTTTTTCCCTGTGGGCACCCGGGATTCGCGCAGTCCGTGCAGGGGGCGAGGTGTGCCGTGGAAATGCAGTCCATGGTCCGGTTCCCAAAACCAAGTTCGAATTGCTCGCGCCTGGTGCAGTCGCCACTCAGGCCACTTCCCGCCGCCTCCCCAGTGCAGCCGCTTCTCACAGTCGCCTCTGATTCCCCGCCGAGATGGCTTAGGGCTGGAGGCTATTCCTTCTCTTGTGCCTCGCTACCCAGCAGTTATCTATGGAGTGGGTTTCTGTCTCCAAGCGCAGCCAAGCATTCTATACCTCTTCCCCAGAGACAGTTCTATGAGTGTGTTCTGACTCTGTCTCTTCCCTTTGTCTCTCGGGCACTGCGTGCTTATGCCACGTTGGGCTGGGGATCTTAACTCCCCTGCCCATCCTGGGCTGGCCCGTTTTCGGATCTCCCCCATTCGCCCCCACTCACTCAGATATCCTTGAGGTTCTATTCCTTCTGGAGTTCGTATTTTCTCCTTCTGCTCTCGCAGATGAACGTAATATCCTTCTCAGTTCGAAAAATGGTGCGGACAGAGTTTACAGAGCTCCCTTCCTCTCCGCCATCTTGGCTCCACCCCAAATTACCTTACTTAATTTGTGTAGTGTATGCTTTTCTGTGCTTTGTGCTCTTCTCAGTAATGAGATAAGAAATTCTTTCATTGTTAATAATGAACACAGTTGGGGGAGAAAGGGAATGAGAGACATAGAAAGACATAATGGGTTATTTGTCCCATTTGAACCCTACATCTTTCCCATAAGACCAGATGCAGGAGAAATAGGGATAAATGGAACATGACCAGGGACCCCGGTCCTGGCTCTTAGATTCTGTATTCAAAACCTCCAGCTTCTGCAGTTTTACCTTGACTTTCATAGGTCCTTGCATTTCAATCTCTCATGAAGAACAGACTTCAATATCAAGTGATGCCCAAAGTCAAGAAAAAGTTGCCAATAGTTATGTCTTTTCTTTGGAATTCCATCCTCCTAATCTCTGATTGCTGAAATCCTACATAGTCATCATGGTCCAGTTTACATGTTACCTCCTGCCTACAATTTCCTGGATAATCTGTGTCAGAAGGAATTTATTTTCTTTGACCTCCTCTACTCCTTTCTGTCAGTCATACCATAGCTATATCTCTGCATACTGTCTTCATTTGTAGTTACTGTGTCTTCCCTTTCTCCCTCACTCAACTGTAGGCTTCTTGAGTGGAGAAACTGTGCTCTGTATATTTTTATATTTTCTCCATAGTGCTTAACATAGAATTAAAGGATAGTTAAATAACGTTCATGTGTGGTATACAGTTGCAGGCAAAGAGGCCAAGGATACAGACGTAGAATTAAGGGTATTATGAATATTGATTAAGGATATTATTATTAATGTAGGAATGGACATGATACTGTCAGGAATAGATTATAAGTAAATTTTTATCTCATCAGTATATTTAGTTCCATATTGTATATTTATCCATCATTAATTCTTCCTCTTATGTATTTATTTATTTTGGATTTTATTTTTTAAGAGTTTATTTTCAAATAGGATTCAATATAACACCCAGTGCTTGTCCCCACAAGTGCCCCCCACCATGACAATCACCCCTTTCCCTACCTCCCCCTCCCCCTTCAGTCCATGGTTCATTTTCAGTATTTAATAGTCTGTCATGATTTGTGTCCCTCACTTTCCCCAGCTCTCTTTCCCCCTTCCTCTACCCATGGTCCTCTGTTAGGTTTCTCCTACTAGACCTATGAGTGCAAACATATGGTATCTGTCCTTCTCTGCCTGACTTATTTCGCTTAGCCTGACACCCTCGAGGTCCATCCACTTTGCTACAAATGGCCAGATTTCATTCTTTCTCATTGCCACACAGTACTCCATTGTGTGTGTGTGTGTATGTATATATATATACACACCACATCTTCTTGATCCATTCATCAGGTGAAGGACATTTAGGCTCTTTCCATGATTTGGCTATTGTAAAAAGTGCCGCTATGAACATTGGGGTACATGTGCTCCTATGCATCAGCACTTCTGTATCCTATGGGTATATCCCCAGCAGTGCTATTGCTGGGTCATAGGGGAGATCTATCGATAGATTTTTGAGGAGCCTCCGCACTGTTTTCCAGAGCAGCTGCCCCAGTTTACATTCCCACCAGCAGTGTAGGAGGATGCCCTTCTCTCCACACCCTGGCCAGCATCTATAGTCTCTTGATTTGTTCATTTTAGTGGCTCTGACCGGTGTGAGGTGGTATTTCAGTGTGGTTTTGATTTGATTTTCCCTGATGATGAGTGACGCTGAGCACCATTTCATGTGCCTGTTGGCCATCTGGATGTCCTCTTTGGAGAAGTGTCTATTCAGGTCTTCTGCCCATTTATTCACTGGATCATTCATTTTTCGTGTATGGAGCTTAGTGAGCTCCTTGGATATTTTGGATACTAGCCTTTTATCTGATATGCCATTTGCCACTATCTTTTCCCATTCTATTTCCTGTTAGTTTTCTTGATTGTTTCCTTTGCCTTGCAGAAGCTTTTTATCTTGATGAGGTCTCCGTAGTTCATTTTTGTTCTTGATTCCCTTGTCTCTGGGGATGTGTCTAGGAAGAAATTGCTGCCATTGATGTCTAGGTCGATTTCCTGCTTTCTCCTCAAGGGTTTTAATGGTTTCCTGTCTCACATTCAGATCCTTTATCGATTTTGAGTTTATTTTTGTGAATGGTGTCAGAAAGTGGTCTAATTTCATTTTTCTACATGTCGCTGTTTAGCTCTCCCAACACCACCTGTTGAAGAGGCTGTCTTTTTTCCATTGGATATTCTTTTCTGCTTTGTCAAAGATTAATTGACCATATACTTGTGGGTCCAGTTCTGGGTTCTCTATTCTATTCCATTGGTCCATGTGTCTGTTTTTGTGCCAATACCATACTGTCTTGATGATGACAGCTTTGTAGTAGAGGCTAAAATCTGGGATTGTGATGCCCCCGTTTTGGTTTTCTTTTTCAATATTACTTTGGCTATTTGGGCTTTTTTGTGGTTCCATAAGAATTTGAATATAGTTTGTTCTAGTTTGAGAAGAATGCTGGTGCAACTTTGAGGGGGATTGCGCTGAATGTGTAAATTGCTTTGGGTAATAATGACATTTTAACAATGTTTATTCTTCCAATCCATGAACACAGGTTGTTATTCTGTTTCTTTGTGTCTTAAATTTCCTTCATAAGTCTTCTATAGTTTTCAGCATACAGGTCTTTTACATCTTTGGTTAGGTTTATTCCTAGGTATTTTATGGTTTTTTGTGCAGCTGTGAATGGGATCAGTTTTTTGCTTTCTCTTTCTGTTGCTTCATTATTGGTATATAAGAATGCAACTGATTTCTGTATGTTGACTTTGTACCCTGCAACTTTACTGAGTTCATTGATCAGTTCTAAAGGCTTCTGGTGGAGTCGATGGAGTCTACATGGTTTTCCATGTAGAGTATCATGTCATCTACGAAAAAGGAAAGTTTGACTTCTTTGCCAATTCTGATGCCTTTTATTGCCTTTTGTTATTTGATTGCTGATGTTAGGACTTCCTACACTATGTTACACAACAGTGGTGAGAGTGGATATCTCTGTCGTGTCCCTGGTTTCAGGGGGTAAGCTCTCAGTTTTTCCCCATTGAGAATAACATTGGCTGTGGGATTTTCATAAATGGCTTTTATGATGTTTAAGTAAGTTCCTTCTATCCTGACTTTCTTGAAGATTTTTATTAAGAAGGGATGTTGTATTATTGTCAAATGCTTTTTCTGCATCTATAGACAGGATCATATGATTTTTGTCTTTTCTTTTGTTAATGTGATGGATCACATTAATGGATTTGCAAATATTGAGCCAGCCTTGTAACCCAGGAATGAATCACACTAAATCATAATGGATAATTCTTTTTATATGCTGTTGAATTAGATTTGCTAGTATCTTGATGAGTATATTTGCATCCATATTCATTAGGGATATTGGCCTGTAGTTCTCTCTTTTGTTGGGTCTCTGCCTGGCTTAGAAAACAAAGTGATATGTGCTTCATAGAATGAGTCTGGAAGTCTTCCTTCCATTTCTATTTTTTGGAATAACTTGAGAAGGATCGGTGTTAACTCTGCTTTAAATGTCTGATAGAATCTGGCCCTGGGCTTTTATTTGTTGGGAAATTTTTGATAACTAATTCGATTTCTTCACTGGTTATGGGTCTGTTCAGATTGTCTATCTCTTCCCATTTGAATTTTGGTAGGGCATGTGCATTTAGGAATTTGTCCAATTCTTCTAGATTATCCAGTTTGTTGGCATATAATTCTTTATAGTAATCTCTGATGATTGCTTGTATTTCTGAGGGATCTGTTGTAATCGATCCATTTTCCTTCATGATTTTGTCTA
>NC_043709.1:85466667-85477644 GCF_006229205.1 Suricata suricatta
TTCCCATTTGAATTTTGGTAGTGCATGTGCGTTTAGGAATTTGTCCAATTCTTCTAGATTATCCAGTTTGTTGGCATATAATTCTTCATAGTAATCTCTGATGATTGCTTGTATTTCTGAGGGATCTGTTGTAATAGACCCATTTTCCTTCATGATTTTGTCTATTTGCATGTTTTCTCTTTTCTTTCTGAGGAGCCTAGCTAGAGGTTTATCAATTTTGTTTATTTTTTCAAAAAACCAACTCTTGGTTTCATTGATCTCTTCAATTGTTTTTGTGGATTCTATCTTGTTTAATTCTGCTCTGATCTTTATTATTTCTTTTCTTTTGCTGAGTTTGGGATGTTCTTGCTGCTCCCTTTCTAGTTTCCTTAGGTGCTCTGTTAGGTTTTGAATTTGTGCTTTCTCTGATTTGTTGAGGTAGGCCTGTATTGCAATGAACTTTCCTCTTAAGACTGCCTTTGCTGTGTCCCAGAGAGTTTGAATTGCTGTATTCTCATTTTCATTCGTCTCCATATATTTTTTAATTTCCTCTCTAATTGCCTGATAGACCCAATCATCCTTTAGTAGGGTAGTTTTTAATCTCCACATTTTTGGTGGTTTTCCAGACTTCTTTCTGTGGTTGATTTCGAGTTTCATAACATTGTGATCTAAAAGTGTGCATGGTATGATCTTGCATCTTTTATATTTATGGAGGGCTGTTTTATGACCCAGTATGTGATCAGTCTTGGAGAATGTGCCATGTGCACTTGAGAAGAAAGTGCATTCCCTAGCATCAGGATGCAGAGTTCTAAATATATCTATTAATTCCATCTGCTCCAATGTGTCATTCAGGTCTATTGTTTCTTTAGTGATTTTTTGTCTGGCTGACCTATCCATTGTTCTAAGTGGGGGTATTAAAGCCCCCTGCAATGAGCACATTCTTATCAATAAGATTGCTTTTGTTTGTGATTAATTGTTTTATGTATCTAGGAGCTCCCATATTTGGCGCTAAATGTTTATAATTGTTAGCTCTTCTTCATGTAGAGTCCCTGTAATTATTATATATTGTACTTCTTCATCTCTTTTTACTGCCTTTATTTTAAAGTCAAGTTTCTCCAATACAAGTATGGCTACTCCAGCTTTCTTTTGGTGTCCAGTCACATGGTAGATATTTCTCCATCCCCTTAGTTTCAATCTGAAGGTGTCTTCAGGTCTAAGGTGAGTCTCTTGTAGGCAGCAAATAGATGGATTTTGGTCTTTGATCCATTCTGCTACCCTGTGTCGTTTCACTGAAACATTCAGTCCATTGACATTCAGTGTTATTATTGAAAAATGTGGGTTTAGATTCATTGCGTTCCCTGTAAAGTGCATGTTTGTAGTGATGTCCATGATACCTTTATTCCTTGTTACATTTCCCTCATGGAGTCCCTCTTAAGATTTCTTGTAGGGCTGGTTTGGTGGTGATGAATTCTCTCAACTTTTGTTTATTTGGGAACACCTTTATCTCTCCTTCCATTTTGAATGACAGGCCAGCTGGATAAATAATTTTTTGGTTTGCATATCCATCCTGTCCATCACGTCGGAGATTTCCTGCCATTCCTTTCTGGCCTGCCAAGTTTCAGTAGATAGGTCTGTAACCACTCTGATAGGTTTCCCTTTGTATGTTAGGGCCTTTATCTCCCTAGCTGCTTTCAGAAGTCTCTCTTTGTCTTTATATTTTGCCACTTTCACGATGATATGTCGTGCTGAAGGTCGGTTTACATTACGTCTTAGGGGAGTTCGGTATGTCTCTTGAATTTCAATGTCTATCTCTTTCCCCAGATTGGGGAAATTTTCGTGTATAATTTGGTCTAGCACGCCTTCAAGCACTCTGTCTTTGTCTTCCTCTTCAGGAACTCCTATGATATGGACATTGTTCCATTTGATTGTATCACTCAGGTCTCTGATTCTCCTTTTGTGCTCCTGAATCATTTTCTCTCTCCTTTTCTCGGCCTCCTCTTTTGCTACAACTATGTCTTCTGATTCATTTATTCTCCTCTCTGCTTCTTCAATCCATGCATTGGCAGCCTCCAACTTATTATTCATCTCATTTAGAGCCTTTTCTAACTTGTCAAAGCTATTTTGAAGGTTCCTAGTCTTTGTATCAATATCTTCTCTGATAGCTTCTATGTTTTCTTCAATCCCAGCAATTAATTTTATGACAATCGTTCTAAATTCTTGTTGAGTTATGTTGCTTATGTCTGTCTTGAGCAGTTCTGTAGCTGTGACTTCTTCCTGGAGTTTCTTTGGAGAAGAGTTCTTTTGTTTCGTCATTTTGGCTAGCTTTCTGTCTCTTGTCAGTTTTAAAAGCTCGCTCTGCACTGTGTGTTTATTAGTATTCCTCTATAGAAGGAGGCTCTTGGGGTGTCTAGGGTCTGTCGTTTCAGGAGATTTTTTTTTAATAATGGTGTCTCTCTGTTTCTCTTGTTATGCCTCTGATTAATTTATTTCCCTACTCAGTGATATTTGGGGTTTTCCACTATGTGTGCTTTGGGTTGTTTCTTGAGGTAGTCCTGAAAAGGAAAAGAGACAGACAAACACACAGAGAACACAAGCCCACAAATATACTGATACAGAAGCAAACATAAGGGGGAAAGAAAAAAAGGAACAGGAAAGAAAAGAGAGGAGAAAAAAACAAAAGGGGAAAGAAAAAAAGGCAGTCGGGGATTGGGGGGGACAGAGACAGTCAGAGATGGACAGTCTGAGAGCTTAAAACCTGCAGGGCGGGTTGGGGGAGATAACGATGAGATGAAGGAAAAACTATCTGGATGGTAAGAGTTGATCTAAGCACAGGAGTGCCTAATGGTTGATATTTCCCAGATTCCAGGGGCAAAGGGAGAAAAGAAGGAAATAGGAAGATAGTAAAGAGGAGACAGGGGGAAAAATGAAAATTAAAAATATTAAGGAAAAACTTCTTAAAGGTAATAAGCAAAAGCACAGCAGCTCTCCAGTGTGGATGGGCGTGGCTTGGTGTAGGTAGGTTGGGGTCAAGGGCTGCTCTCTGAGGCCCTGCCTTGGTGGATGCAAGGAGAAGAATGGCAACAGGTGCCCCAAGTCCCCCTCAGACCATGTGTTCTAGCCATTCTCTGGAGTCCAACCTCTTGTGCCTCGGGCGGATCTAATTGTTTCTGTTTTCTAAGTTCTGCCGGGTTTCTAAGTCCTTGCCCGCACACTCAATATTGCCACCACAGTTAAAATCGTCTGCAGGTGGGCGGCTCTCTGTTTGGGATCTAATAGGGAGTTTGTGAAGTCAGAGTTCTCCCCTGGCTCCACCTGAAGTCTGTGAGCTGCCTGGTCGACTGAACACCCCCGCTGAAGGGACAGATATCTTTCTCAGCACTCAGTGGCCCTCAGTCCAGACTGAATCTCTCCTCTGCAGGGATTGCGCTGTGAGTGATTCAGTCTCTTCCCCTGGTCTCTCTCCTGCCTTGTCTGGCAGTACCGCGCCTGGCTGTGAAGGTTGTGTGCCTCTGGATACCCGGTGCCCCATACGAGCGGCTGTCGGGGGATCTGTGCGCCTCTGGTCTCTTGGCTGCCCCGCACTGTGCCGATCCCCACTGACCTGACCGCCTCTGGGCTCCCGGCCGCCCCGTCGGGCTAGGAGCAGTGTGCCTAGGGACATGCGTGTTTCAGTGGGCCCAGCGCCAAGCCTCTGGGCGCTTGGCGCTTTGTCTCTGGAGCCTGCGCTCCCTCCCCTAAAGTCTCTGGTTCCCGTCCGCACTCACTCACTCAGGCAACCGTGAGGCTGCTGTCCATAAGGGGTCTGTTCGCCCACCTCCCTTCTTGGAGATCAGATAGCTGTGGTTTTTAATTCTTCTCAGTTTGATAATTGTGGGTGGACGGAGGTAATGGGGCTTCTTACTTCTCCGCCATCTTGCTGCTCCCCTCGAGAATGATGTTTCAATAACACATTTCTATGGTTGTAAATTCTAGTTCTGATTGTCTTTAAACATTTATTTTTTGCCTAAGTTAGACAACTTGAGGAAAACATCAGAGAAATTGCCACAATACTTCATGTACACACAATCTCATGCTTGTTACTTTCTGGAGTTAATAACAGGACCCAGTAGGCATATGATTACAAAACAACATAACAACAGGATGGAATAACCAACAGCTGTGTAATTCAGCTATCATCTTGACCAGTTCTGTATGGCTGAGACACAGAATCACTCATTAAAAGCCAGAGTGTAACCTATTCCATGAGGTTAACCATGAACTTGTGGACGTAATGGATAGCTCCACTTTCCTTTTGACTGGATCAAGGATGCATTTGGTGTCACCCATATCCCCAGATGAGTCTTCACTCACTTGTTTGTGATTCCTTATAATTAGGATATTGTTAAGGTTAGACATTAGGCAAAAATGTCTTAATTAGACAAATTGTATTTCAGTCTCTGTCACATGCCCACTAGCCCCATCTATTAGGAAAGATGGGTCAGGAGGCACTTAGGCCACATTGTTGGTGCCTATCATGTTCTTCCTGATGTTTGACCACCATGCCTCTTGCTGTGTCTAAAGCCCACTCCCATACTAATGTTGCCCTGAAATCTCATTTTCCCATCTCTTCAAAGTTGGAATTGTAGATAATGAAGGCTGAGAGGAAACAGAGAAGTGAAATATCCCAAAAAGAAGGCAGGAAGAACTGACAAGGCAGGGAGAGATAAAGAATGACAAGAATGGGAAAAAGAAGGGAGAGTTTACAGGAGAATCAGGACTAAAGAAGCAAGAGTAGAAGGAATTAAATGTATACAGCAATATCCCCAGCTCCAGCCGGTCATTATAGAAAGAAACAGGACTGGTGAAGAGGGAATCTAGGAAGAAGGAAAAAGAATGGGGAGGGAGGCAGACAGCTATTCTGTAGGAAAACATGATTGGTTGAGGTGTGAGGGGAAAATCCCCAATACGTATGCTGCTGTGCTATTGCAGAGAGGGTTCTGGAAAGTATTTGCGACTAAAAGTCATTTCCCCAAAGGAGATGGGTAGTATATGCTCCAGGGAGTATATGCTCCAAGGAGATGTGACACAATAAACTCACATGATGTGGAATGGAGGACCAAGGAAGTTATTAGCAATCTACTTTCTATTTGAAATCTCTTAGGTTGTGGATGAAAGGGATAAAGTAGAAAAGCAAAGCAGTTAATGGAGATCATGATTCTAACTGAAGCCTCTCCTTCTCTCTCATCTGCTAATCCAGTAAACCCAGAGAGGATACTTAGACCCTCTTCCTTCCTCTGTCTCCCAACCTCTCGTTGCCATCTTTTGAATAGGCTCCTGGAGAAAATCTGCCCATAAAGACCTGCATTAATGTCAGCTCTGGCACCAGAATCTGTCCTAACCTTCCTTGAGCCACATGACCTATATAGTCTGCTTCAGAAGTTAGCCAAAAATGCTGCCCACTGGGAAAGAGATTTCAGATAGGACCTTAATTTGGGATCTACAGTATGAGTACAGTTTACAGATTATGAACTCTGCCCCGGAATACAAATCTGGGCTCCCTAGGTCCAGGTGTCAGCTTCCCTATTCCCCTGCCTCCATGTGTGTTTCAGCCTCTCTTCCTCTCCTTCTTCTAAGCAGTGTTCAATTTTCTTCCACCTCACTTCCTTGTACCCATAGCATGAAATCCTTTGCCAGATCTAAAACCATTTCATGTGCCAAATCTAATGCAGATGTTAGAAGATGTACCTCCTGCTTCAGGCACAGCAAGTGACTTTCTTGGACAAGAATGTGGCTATTTGACGTCAAGGGCTCTATAGGTACCCCTACTCCAAACTGTCTATCTCTGATGATCAGGAGTGTGTCTTATGTGCGCTCTGAGCAGCGAGAAGGAAGTATAGTATTTCCTCCTGCAACAAGGTTCTCAAAAAAGTAGTGAGAGAGTCCTCTAGACACAATTCTGGACTATGGAGAATGGTTCCTATTGAAGCAGAAGTACAGCCCTTACCCTTGTCCAGGACACCACTTGCAGAGAAGTTGGTCCCAATGGGGTGTGGGAAAGCTGAAGAGAGGTGAGTGCTACAACTTCAGTTAGAGGAATTTATGGTAACCTAAGTAAGACCTTCTTAACAGTCTGAGATGTCCCTCAGCACAACTAAGGAGGTGAGGGACTTTGTGAGTAGGCAAATCATTACTCTTGAGCTAACAACCAAAATGTTTATCTTAATAGGAAACAGGGTCAGGAAAGGATTTGAGGGTTCCAGTCTCAGATTCTTCTTACCCACTCCCAATCCTATACTTCCTACATACTTTCCCTATTTTATTTTTTCTTTTCTCTTTTCTTTTTTCCTTTCGTTTTCTTTCCTTTCATTTCTCTTCCTTTCCTTCTCTCTCTCTCTTTCTCTCTCTCTCTCTCTCCCCGCCTCCCAAGACTTTCCTAAGGCAATCACTGGTATAAAAGAGACAGAAGTAATGTTACTAACTTGTATCAAGAGGAGTGGGCAGGAAAGTAGACAAAGGTAGACCCTGGTAATGAAAGAACTGCCTGAGGCTGCTGGGATGCTGGCAGACTGCTGCTCCTCACAACCTTTGTTGACTTCAGACTTGGATCAGGGATCCAGAAATGACTGCAGGGAGTATATAAGCGGTTGTGTCTAAGGTCACCCATGGGGTATCTTCACTCCTTTTCCAAAAGGCCAAAAGTTCTGACCAGCTCCCCCAAGGAATACAGAGCCCAGAATACACTGAGACTGAGGTGGTGGGTAAAAGGGAGTCTCTGTAAAAGCATTTTGCCTCTCTTTTTGCAGACGTCTGTCTCCATCTCTTCCCCAGCTTCTCACATCCTGAGGCATTATTTCAGAGGCCTCTACCCTAATTTGTCTTAAAGTGTCTAGCAAGATCAAAGCTATTAACTACTGTTTTGCTTATAAACCCCTTTCCTGGAGAAGAGAGGGCAGGTTCCATCCTGAGGCAAGGGGAGGGTCCTGACTTTCTCTCTGCCCAAGGCTGTGAAGTTGGACCAAAGAAGGAACCAGTCTTAAGGCTGGGTTGACAAACATGCCCCCTGGTAGGATGGCCGCCCTTCTCATGCTGTTAGTGGTCTTATTATTAGTGCTCTTCAACTAGGAAATCGGATTAACTCATAATCATAGTATGATAAATACATTACCATGACCATAAAGGCCTTTCCTAACCTCCATATCTAATGAAAACTCCCTATTATTCTTTATTACTACACCCAGTTTATTTCCTTCAGGTGTTTATCACACTCTGTAATCATTTGAACTTTTGTTTTCTGCTTATTGTTTATTTCCCACTAGGAAAAGCTCTATATGTAAATAAGGGGAAGACTGGAGCGGCAAGATGGCGGAGGCATAAGGAGCCCCATTACCTCCATCCACCCACAATTATCAAACTGAGAAGAATTAAAAAGCCACAGCTCTCTGATCTCCAAGAACGGAGGGGAGGTGTGCGGGCAGACCCTTTATTGACAGCAGTCTCATGGTTGCCTGAGTGAGTTCGAACTGGGACCTTAGACTTTAGGGGAGGGAGTGCTGGGTCCCGAGACAAAGCGCCCAGAGGCTTGGCGCTGGGCCTGATGAAACCCTCTCTCCACAGACAACCACTCCATCGACAGCCACGCAGGCGGGGTGGATGTGAGACCAGACGTGGACAGGTCAGCGGGGAGCCACACAGCGTGGGACAGCCAAGAGACCAGAGGGGGACAGGGGCGGCCAGGTATCCAGAGTCGCTTGGACCTTCACAGCTGCTTGTGGCACCGCCGAGCAAGGCAGGAGAGAGACCAGGGGAAGAGAAGTAGAGACTGAATCACTCACAGCGTAATCCCTGCAGAGGAGAGATTTAGCCCAGGACTGAGGGCCACTGAACTCTGAGAGAGATATCTGTCCCTTCAACAGCTCACCTACTGCAGGCAGAGCCAGGGGAGAGCTCTGACTTCACAATCTCCCTATTGGATCCCAACCAGAAAGCCACCAGCTTGCAGGAGATTTTAACTGTGGTGGCAATATTGAGTGTGCGGGCAAGGACTTAGAAACCCGGCAGAACTTAGAAAACAGAAACAATTAGATCCGCCCGAGGCACAAGAGGTTGGACTCCAGAGAATGGCTAGAACACATGGTCTGAGGGGGACTTGGGGCACCTGTTGCCATTCTTCTCCTTGCATCCACCAAGGCAGGGCCTCAGAGAGCAGCCCTTGACCCCAACCTACCTACACCAAGCCACGCCCATCCACACTGGAGAGCTGCTGTGCTTTTGCTTATTACCTTTAAGAAGTTTTTCCTTAATATTTTTAATTTTCATTTTTCCCCCTGTCTCCTCTTTACTATCTTCCTATTTCCTTCTTTTCTCCCTTTGCCCCTGGAATCTGGGAAATATCAACCATTAGGCACTCCTGTGCTTAGATCAACTCTTACCATCCAGATAGTTTTTCCTTCATCTCATCGTTATCTCCCCCAACCCGCCCTGCAGGTTTTAAGCTCTCAGACTGTCCATCTCTGACTGTCTCTGTCCCCCCCAATCCCCGACTGCCTTTTTTTCTTTCCCCTTTTGTTTTTTTCTCCTCTCTTTTCTTTCCTGTTCCTTTTTTTCTTTCCCCCTTATGTTTGCTTCTGTATCAGTATATTTGTGGGCTTGTGTTCTCTGTGTGTTTGTCTGTCTCTTTTCCTTTTCAGGACTACCTCAAGAAACAACCCAAAGCACACATAGTGGAAAACCCCAAATATCACTGAGTAGGGAAATAAATTAATCAGAGGCATAACAAGAGAAACAGAGAGACACCATTATTAAAAAAAAATCTCCTGAAACGACAGACCCTAGACACCCCAAGAGCCTCCTTCTATAGAGGAATACTAATAAACACACAGTGCAGAGCGAGCTTTTAAAACTGACAAGAGACAGAAAGCTAGCCAAAATGACGAAACAAAAGAACTCTTCTCCAAAGAAACTCCAGGAAGAAGTCACAGCTACAGAACTGCTCAAGACAGACATAAGCAACATAACTCAACAAGAATTTAGAACGATTGTCATAAAATTAATTGCTGGGATTGAAGAAAACATAGAAGCTATCAGAGAAGATATTGATACAAAGACTAGGAACCTTCAAAATAGCTTTGACAAGTTAGAAAAGGCTCTAAATGAGATGAATAATAAGTTGGAGGCTGCCAATGCATGGATTGAAGAAGCAGAGAGGAGAATAAATGAATCAGAAGACATAGTTGTAGCAAAAGAGGAGGCCGAGAAAAGGAGAGAGAAAATGATTCAGGAGCACAAAAGGAGAATCAGAGACCTGAGTGATACAATCAAATGGAACAATGTCCATATCATAGGAGTTCCTGAAGAGGAAGACAAAGACAGAGTGCTTGAAGGCGTGCTAGACCAAATTATACACGAAAATTTCCCCAATCTGGGGAAAGAGATAGACATTGAAATTCAAGAGACATACCGAACTCCCCTAAGACGTAATGTAAACCGACCTTCAGCACGACATATCATCGTGAAAGTGGCAAAATATAAAGACAAAGAGAGACTTCTGAAAGCAGCTAGGGAGATAAAGGCCCTAACATACAAAGGGAAACCTATCAGAGTGGTTACAGACCTATCTACTGAAACTTGGCAGGCCAGAAAGGAATGGCAGGAAATCTCCGACGTGATGGACAGGATGGATATGCAAACCAAAAAATTATTTATCCAGCTGGCCTGTCATTCAAAATGGAAGGAGAGATAAAGGTGTTCCCAAATAAACAAAAGTTGAGAGAATTCATCACCACCAAACCAGCCCTACAAGAAATCTTAAGAGGGACTCCATGAGGGAAATGTAACAAGGAATAAAGGTATCATGGACATCACTACAAACATGCACTTTACAGGGAACGCAATGAATCTAAACCCACATTTTTCAATAATAACACTGAATGTCAATGGACTGAATGTTTCAGTGAAACGACACAGGGTAGCAGAATGGATCAAAGACCAAAATCCATCTATTTGCTGCCTACAAGAGACTCACCTTAGACCTGAAGACACCTTCAGATTGAAACTAAGGGGATGGAGAAATATCTACCATGTGACTGGACACCAAAAGAAAGCTGGAGTAGCCATACTTGTATTGGAGAAACTTGACTTTAAAATAAAGGCAGTAAAAAGAGATGAAGAAGTACAATATATAATAATTACAGGGACTCTACATGAAGAAGAGCTAACAATTATAAACATTTAGCGCCAAATATGGGAGCTCCTAGATACATAAAACAATTAATCACAAACAAAAGCAATCTTATTGATAAGAATGTGCTCATTGCAGGGGGCTTTAATACCCCCACTTAGAACAATGGATAGGTCAGCCAGACAAAAAATCACTAAAGAAACAATAGACCTGAATGACACATTGGAGCAGATGGAATTAATAGATATATTTAGAACTCTGCATCCTGATGCTAGGGAATGCACTTTCTTCTCAAGTGCACATGGCACATTCTCCAAGACTGATCACATACTGGGTCATAAAACAGCCCTCCATAAATATAAAAGATGCAAGATCATACCATGCACACTTTTAGATCACAATGTTATGAAACTCGAAATCAACCACAGAAAGAAGTCTGGAAAACCACCAAAAATGTGGAGATTAAAAACTACCCTACTAAAGGATGATTGGGTCTATCAGGCAATTAGAGAGGAAATTAAAAAATATATGGAGACGAATGAAAATGAGAATACAGCAATTCAAACTCTCTGGGACACAGCAAAGGCAGTCTTAAGAGGAAAGTTCATTGCAATACAGGCCTACCTCAACAAATCAGAGAAAGCACAAATTCAAAACCTAACAGAGCACCTAAGGAAACTAGAAAGGGAGCAGCAAGAACATCCCAAACTCAGCAAAAGAAAAGAAATAATAAAGATCAGAGCAGAATTAAACAAGATAGAATCCACAAAAACAATTGAAGAGATCAATGAAACCAAGAGTTGGTTTTTTGAAAAAATAAACAAAATTGATAAACCTCTAGC
>NC_043709.1:85477744-85483580 GCF_006229205.1 Suricata suricatta
CTAGAAAGGGAGCAGCAAGAACATCCCAAACTCAGCAAAAGAAAAGAAATAATAAAGATCAGAGCAGAATTAAACAAGATAGAATCCACAAAAACAATTGAAGAGATCAATGAAACCAAGAGTTGGTTTTTTGAAAAAATAAACAAAATTGATAAACCTCTAGCTAGGCTCCTCAGAAAGAAAAGAGAGAACACGCAAATAGACAAAATCATGAAGGAAAATGGATCGATTACAACAGATCCCTCAGAAATACAAGCAATCATCAGAGATTACTATAAAGAATTATATGCCAACAAACTGGATAATCTAGAAGAATTGGACAAATTCCTAAATGCACATGCCCTACCAAAATTCAAATGGGAAGAGATAGACAATCTGAACAGACCCATAACCAGTGAAGAAATCGAATTAGTTATCAAAAATTTCCCAACAAATAAAAGCCCAGGGCCAGATTCTATCAGACATTTAAAGCAGAGTTAACACCGATCCTTCTCAAGTTATTCCAAAAAATAGAAATGGAAGGAAGACTTCCAGACTCATTCTATGAAGCACATATCACTTTGTTTTCTAAGCCAGGCAGAGACCCAACAAAAGAGAGAACTACAGGCCAATATCCCTAATGAATATGGATGCAAATATACTCATCAAGATACTAGCAAATCTAATTCAACAGCATATAAAAAGAATTATCCATTATGATTTAGTGTGATTCATTCCTGGGTTACAAGGCTGGCTCAATATTTGCAAATCCATTAATGTGATCCATCACATTAACAAAAGAAAAGACAAAAATCATATGATCCTGTCTATAGATGCAGAAAAAGCATTTGACAATAATACAACATCCCTTCTTAATAAAAATCTTCAAGAAAGTCAGGATAGAAGGAACTTACTTAAACATCATAAAAGCCATTTATGAAAATCCCACAGCCAATGTTATTCTCAATGGGGAAAAACTGAGAGCTTACCCCCTGAAACCAGGGACACGACAGAGATATCCACTCTCACCACTGTTGTGTAACATAGTGTAGGAAGTCCTAACATCAGCAATCAAATAACAAAAGGCAATAAAAGGCATCAGAATTGGCAAAGAAGTCAAACTTTCCTTTTTCGTAGATGACATGATACTCTACATGGAAAACCATGTAGACTCCATCGACTCCACCAGAAGCCTTTAGAACTGATCAATGAACTCAGTAAAGTTGCAGGGTACAAAGTCAACATACAGAAATCAGTTGCATTCTTATATACCAATAATGAAGCAACAGAAAGAGAAAGCAAAAAACTGATCCCATTCA
Source organism: Suricata suricatta (assembly GCF_006229205.1). Lineage (NCBI taxonomy): Eukaryota > Metazoa > Chordata > Mammalia > Carnivora > Herpestidae > Suricata > Suricata suricatta. The sequence goes on from NC_043709.1 coordinate 85,479,043, forward strand.
CAGCTGCACAAAAAACCATAAAATACCTAGGAATAAACCTAACCAAAGATGTAAAAGACCTGTATGCTGAAAACTATAGAAGACTTATGAAGGAAATTTAAGACACAAAGAAACAGAATAACAACCTGTGTTCATGGATTGGAAGAATAAACATTGTTAAAATGTCATTATTACCCAAAGCAATTTACACATTCAGCGCAATCCCCCTCAAAGTTGCACCAGCATTCTTCTCAAACTAGAACAAACTATATTCAAATTCTTATGGAACCACAAAAAAGCCCAAATAGCCAAAGTAATATTGAAAAAGAAAACCAAAACGGGGGCATCACAATCCCAGATTTTAGCCTCTACTACAAAGCTGTCATCATCAAGACAGTATGGTATTGGCACAAAAACAGACACATGGACCAATGGAATAGAATAGAGAACCCAGAACTGGACCCACAAGTATATGGTCAATTAATCTTTGACAAAGCAGAAAAGAATATCCAATGGAAAAAAGACAGCCTCTTCAACAGGTGGTGTTGGGAGAGCTAAACAGCGACATGTAGAAAAATGAAATTAGACCACTTTCTGACACCATTCACAAAAATAAACTCAAAATCGATAAAGGATCTGAATGTGAGACAGGAAACCATTAAAACCCTTGAGGAGAAAGCAGGAAATCGACCTAGACATCAATGGCAGCAATTTCTTCCTAGACACATCCCCAGAGACAAGGGAATCAAGAACAAAAATGAACTACGGAGACCTCATCAAGATAAAAAGCTTCTGCAAGGCAAAGGAAACAATCAAGAAAACTAACAGGAAATAGAATGGGAAAAGATAGTGGCAAATGGCATATCAGATAAAAGGCTAGTATCCAAAATATCCAAGGAGCTCACTAAGCTCCATACACGAAAAATGAATGATCCAGTGAATAAATGGGCAGAAGACCTGAATAGACACTTCTCCAAAGAGGACATCCAGATGGCCAACAGGCACATGAAATGGTGCTCAGCGTCACTCATCATCAGGGAAAATCAAATCAAAACCACACTGAAATACCACCTCACACCGGTCAGAGCCACTAAAATGAACAAATCAAGAGACTATAGATGCTGGCCAGGGTGTGGAGAGAAGGGCATCCTCCTACACTGCTGGTGGGAATGTAAACTGGGGCAGCTGCTCTGGAAAACAGTGCGGAGGCTCCTCAAAAATCTATCGATAGATCTCCCCTATGACCCAGCAATAGCACTGCTGGGGATATACCCATAGGATACAGAAGTGCTGATGCATAGGAGCACATGTACCCCAATGTTCATAGCGGCACTTTTTACAATAGCCAAATCATGGAAAGAGCCTAAATGTCCTTCACCTGATGAATGGATCAAGAAGATGTGGTGTGTATATATATATACATACACACACACACACAATGGAGTACTGTGTGGCAATGAGAAAGAATGAAATCTGGCCATTTGTAGCAAAGTGGATGGACCTCGAGGGTGTCAGGCTAAGCGAAATAAGTCAGGCAGAGAAGGACAGATACCATATGTTTGCACTCATAGGTCTAGTAGGAGAAACCTAACAGAGGACCATGGGTAGAGGAAGGGGGAAAGAGAGCTGGGGAAAGTGAGGGACACAAATCATGACAGACTATTAAATACTGAAAATGAACCATGGACTGAAGGGGGAGGGGGAGGTAGGGAAAGGGGTGATTGTCATGGTGGGGGGCACTTGTGGGGACAAGCACTGGGTGTTATATTGAATCCTATTTGAAAATAAACTCTTAAAAAATAAAATCCAAAATAAATAAATACATAAGAGGAAGAATTAATGATGGATAAATATACAATATGGAACTAAATATACTGATGAGATAAAAATTTACTTATAATCTATTCCTGACAGTATCATGTCCATTCCTACATTAATAATAATATCCTTAATCAATATTCATAATACCCTTAATTCTACGTCTGTATCCTTGGCCTCTTTGCCTGCAACTGTATACCACACATGAACGTTATTTAACTATCCTTTAATTCTATGTTAAGCACTATGGAGAAAATATAAAAATATACAGAGCACAGTTTCTCCACTCAAGAAGCCTACAGTTGAGTGAGGGAGAAAGGGAAGACACAGTAACTACAAATGAAGACAGTATGCAGAGATATAGCTATGGTATGACTGACAGAAAGGAGTAGAGGAGGTCAAAGAAAATAAATTCCTTCTGACACAGATTATCCAGGAAATTGTAGGCAGGAGGTAACATGTAAACTGGACCATGATGACTATGTAGGATTTCAGCAATCAGAGATTAGGAGGATGGAATTCCAAAGAAAAGACATAACTATTGGCAACTTTTTCTTGACTTTGGGCATCACTTGATATTGAAGTCTGTTCTTCATGAGAGATTGAAATGCAAGGACCTATGAAAGTCAAGGTAAAACTGCAGAAGCTGGAGGTTTTGAATACAGAATCTAAGAGCCAGGACCGGGGTCCCTGGTCATGTTCCATTTATCCCTATTTCTCCTGCATCTGGTCTTATGGGAAAGATGTAGGGTTCAAATGGGACAAATAACCCATTATGTCTTTCTATGTCTCTCATTCCCTTTCTCCCCCAACTGTGTTCATTATTAACAATGAAAGAATTTCTTATCTCATTACTGAGAAGAGCACAAAGCACAGAAAAGCATACACTACACAAATTAAGTAAGGTAATTTGGGGTGGAGCCAAGATGGCGGAGAGGAAGGGAGCTCTGTAAACTCTGTCCGCACCATTTTTCGAACTGAGAAGGATATTACGTTCATCTGCGAGAGCAGAAGGAGAAAATACGAACTCCAGAAGGAATAGAACCTCAAGGATATCTGAGTGAGTGGGGGCGAATGGGGGAGATCCGAAAACGGGCCAGCCCAGGATGGGCAGGGGAGTTAAGATCCCCAGCCCAACGTGGCATAAGCACGCAGTGCCCGAGAGACAAAGGGAAGAGACAGAGTCAGAACACACTCATAGAACTGTCTCTGGGGAAGAGGTATAGAATGCTTGGCTGCGCTTGGAGACAGAAACCCACTCCATAGATAACTGCTGGGTAGCGAGGCACAAGAGAAGGAATAGCCTCCAGCCCTAAGCCATCTCGGCGGGGAATCAGAGGCGACTGTGAGAAGCGGCTGCACTGGGGAGGCGGCGGGAAGTGGCCTGAGTGGCGACTGCACCAGGCGCGAGCAATTCGAACTTGGTTTTGGGAACCGGACCATGGACTGCATTTCCACGGCACACCTCGCCCCCTGCACGGACTGCGCGAATCCCGGGTGCCCACAGGGAAAAAATAGGGCGCACACCTACGCGACCCCCAACAAAGAGTTGGTGGCGGGTGGAAGCCTGGGCGCGCGCTTAGACTGGAGGAGCTCCCAGCTCATTTCCAGCAGCACACAGCGGCTTGAGCAAAGCTATCAGAAACAAAGAGAGACTCGGTTTTTTGCTTTTTGCTTTTTTCCTTTCCCCCATTGCAATTGCAATCGTGACTGGGGGTGGGGACTCCACCATTGAGTCTGTGAAGGTGCGCACTTCACCTCCTGCTACTCATTTCGCCTCAGGCAGGGGCGGAGCCTCTGAGAACAGACTCCAAGACTTACCACATCAAACCAAGCCTATCCACCAGAGGGAGCTGCTGCTTGCTTTTTTTTTCCCCCTTCGGTTTTTTTGTTGTTGTTGTTTTTTGTTTTTTTTTTTTTGGTTGTTTGTTTTTTTAATATATATAAAATTTTTTTTCTTCACGAGTACTTATTTCTTTGTCATTATTACCTTTTTTTCCTTTTTCTTTACTCAATTCCTTTAAATTTTACTCCTTATATTCCTTTCTCCTTTCTCCCTTCCTTTTTCACCTTCTTGCAACCCAGATATATTCTCCAATATCTCATCCTTACCTCTCCCCTAAACTGGTCATACACTTCTAAGCGGCCTACTGTCCTTTGTTGTCTCCGACCCCCTTATATATATATTTTTTTTGTCTTTTCCTCTTTCTTTTCTTTTTATTTTCTCTTTTTCTCTTCCTTTCGTCTCTTTCCCTCCCATTTTCTTTCTTTTCTTTCCCCCTTGTAATGTGTTTTTTTTGTTTGATTTGTCTGTGTGTGTGTGTGCTTCTTTTCCCTCGGTGTTCGTCAGTCTGTTTTCCTTCATAGGACTACACCAAGAAACAAGCCAAAGTGTGCAAGAAGGCGAGTCCCAAATATTGCAGAGTAGGGAAATAAATTACTCACAGGCACAACAAGGAAAGTGAGAGACATCATTAAGAGAATATCTCCTGAAATGGCAGGCCCTGGACAGTCAATAAGCCTCCTTTAACAGAGAAATACTAATAGGTGTACAGAGCCCATCGAGCTTTCTAAAGGTGACAAGAGACAGAAAACTAGAAAAAATGACAAAACAAAGGAACTCTCCCCTGAAGAACTACCAGGGGGAAGTCACAGCCACAGAACTGCTCAAGGCAGATCTAGACAACATATCAGATCAAGAATTTAAAAAGCTGGTCATAAGATTAATCGCTGGGGTTGAG
>NC_043709.1:85483680-85486731 GCF_006229205.1 Suricata suricatta
ACCTTGAGGGTGTCATGCTAAGCGAAATAAGTCATGCAGAGAAGGATAGATACCATATGTTTGCATTCATAGGTCTAACAGGAGAGACCTGGCAAGGGACCATGGTGAGAGGAAGGGGGAAAGAAAGCGGGGAAGAGTGAGGGACACAGATCAAGGGAGACTACTGAATACTGAAAATGAACCATGGACTGAAGGGGGAGGGGGAGAGAGGGAGGGGGTGATGGTCATGGTGGGGGGCACTTGTGGGGAGAAGCACTGGGTGTTATATGGAAACCAATTTGACAATAAACTATTTAAAAATTTAAAAAATAAACACAAATGATAAACCTCTAGCTAGGCTCCTCAGAAAAAAAGAGAGAAAACCCAAATAGAAAAAATCGTGAAGGAAAATGGATATATTACAATCAATACCTCAGAAATATAAGCAATCATCAGAGATTACTATGAAAACCTATATGCCAACTGGACAATCTAGAAATAAAATGGACAAATTCCTAAACATACATGCACTACCAAAATTCAAATGGGAAGAGGTAGAAAATATGAACAGACCCATTCCAGTGAAGAAATAGAATCAGTTATCAAAAATCTCCCAATGAATAAGAGCCCAGGGCCAGTTGGTTTCCCAGGGGAATTCTACCAGACATTTAAAGCAGAGCTAACACCCATTCTTCTCAAGCTATCCAAATAATAGAAATAGGAGGAAAACTTCCAAACTCATTCTACGAAGCAAGCATCACTTTGATTCTCAAACTAGACAGAGACCCAACAAAAAAAGACAATTTCATTAGTGCATACAGAGGCAAATATTCTCAACAAGATACTAGCAAATCGAATTCAACAGCACATAAAAAGAATGATCCATCATGATCAAGTGGATTCATTCCTGGGTTACAGGGCTGGTTAAATATTCACAAATCCATTTTTTTTTGTGATACATTACGTTAACAAAAGAAAAGATTTAAACAATTTGATTCTGTTGGTAGATGCAGAAAAAGCATTTGACAAAATATAGCATCCTTTCTTAATAAATACCTTTGAGAAAGTCAGGACAGAAGGAACTTTCTTAAACATAAAAGCCATTTATGAAAAGCCCACAGCTAATATCCTCAATGGGGAAAAACTGAGAGCTTTCCCCCTGAGAAGAGGAACACAAGAATGTCCATTCTCACCACTGCTGTTTAACATAGTGCTGGAAGTCCTAGCATCAGCAATCAGACAAGAGAAGGAAATAAAAGGCATCAGAATTGGCAAAGATGAAGTCAAACTTTCACTTTTCACAGATGACATGGAAAATCCGATAGACTCCACCAGAAGACTTCTAGAACTGATCCATGAATTCAGCAAAGTCGCAGAGTACAAAATCAATGTACAGAAATCGGTTGCATTTTTATACACCAATAATGAAGCAACAGAAAGAGAAATCAAGAAACTGATCCCATGCACAATTGCACGAAAAATCTTATTATACCTAGGAATAAACCTAACCAAAGATGTAAAAGACCTGTACAATGAAAACTATAGAAAACTTATGAAAGAAATTTAAGAAGACAAAAAGAAATGGAAAAAAATTCCCTGTTCATGGATTGGAAGAATGAACATTGTGAAACTGTCATTATTACCCAAAGCAATCTACACATTCAGTGCAATCCCCATCAAAATTGCACCAACATTCTTCTCAAAGCTAGAACAAACCATCCTAAAATTTGTATGGGACCACAAAAATATCCAAATACCTAGTCATATTGAAGAAGAAAACCACAATGTGAGGTATCACAATCCCAGACATTAGCCTCTACTACAAAGCTGTCATCATCAAGACAGTATGGTATTGGTACAAAAACAGACACATAGACCAATGGAATAGAATAGAGAACCCAGAACTGGACCCACATATGTATGGCTAATTAATCTTTGATAAAGCAGGAAACAGTATCCATTGGAAAAAGACAGCTTCTTTAGCAGGTGGTACTGAGAGAACTGGACAGCAACATGTAGAAGAATGAAACTAGATCACTCTCTTACATCATACACAAAAATAAACTCAAAATGGCTGAAGGACCTGAATGTGAGACAGAAAACCAACAAAACCTTAGAGGAGAAAGCAGGAAATAGCCTCCTTGACTTCAACCACAGCAATTTCCTACTCGACACATCGCCAAAGACAAGGGAATCAAGAGCAAAAATGAACTATTGGGACCTCATCAAGATAAAAAGCTTCTGCATGGCAAAGGAAACAATCAAGAAAACGAATAGGCAACTGATGGAATGGGAAAAGACAGTTGCAAATGACATATCAGATAAAGGGCTAGTATCCAAAATCTACAAGGAACTCAACAAACTCCACTCCCGGAAAACAAATAATCCAGTGAAGAAATGGGCAGAAGACATGAATAGACACTTCTCCTAAGAGGACATCCAGATGGCCAACAGACACATGAAAAGATGCTCAGCATCACTCATCATCAGGGAAATACAAATCAAAACCACACTGAGATGCCACCTCACGCCATAAGAGTGACTAAAATGAACAAATCAAGAGACTATAGATGCTGGCGAGGATGTGAAGAAATGGGCACCCTATTAAACTGTTGGTGGGAATGTAAACTAGTGCAACTGCTCTGGAAAACAGAGTGGAGATTCCTCAAAAAACCATCCATAGAACTCCCCTATGACCCAGCAATAGCACTGCTAGAGATTTACCCACGGGATACAGAAGTGCTGATGCGTAGGGGCACATGAACCCCAATGTTTATAGCAGCAGTTTCAACAAGAGCCAAATCATGGAAAGAGCCTAAATGTTCATCACTTGATGAATGGATCAAGAAGATGTGATATATATATATATATATATATATATATATATATACAATGGAGTATTACATGGCAATGAGAAAGAATGAAATATGGCCATTTGTATGTAGGAAAGTAGATGGACCTCGAGGGTGTCATGCTAAGTGAAATAAGTCAGGCAGAGAAGGAAAAACCTAACAGAGGTCCATGCAGAGGGGAAGGGGGAAAAAGAGTTAGGGAGAGGAAGGGAGGCAAATC
>NC_043709.1:85486831-85492135 GCF_006229205.1 Suricata suricatta
AGAGGAAGGGAGGCAAATCATGAGAGACTCTTAAGTACTGAAAACGAACTGAAGGCTGAAGGGTGAGGGGGAAAGGGGCAGGGGGGTTCTGGTCATGGAGGGGGCACTTGTGGGGAAGAGCACTGGGTGTTATATGGAAACCAACTTGACAATAAACTATTTAAAAAATAATAATAAATTATAAAAATAAAATTAAAGAGTTGAAAATGTGTTTTCCTGATAAGAGCAAACTGCCTTTTAGAGGCCCAATGTTTTAAAGACCACTGGGAAGCCACACTACAGGGGAACTTGATAATATTTCCTCCTGTAGCCTGACCTGGCCTATAATCAATCCCCACCACACTTTTCAAATTTAGGTGATAAATGCAGGGAGGTACCTTCACAGCTGTAAAGATAGATCTCTAGCTCCTTAAGCAAGAAGGAAGAAGGCCCTCAGACCCTCCCTGGTGATGGTGGATCACCTTATCAAACTGGAGCTGCTGTTTTGCAAAGTCCACACCAATACCCGCTCTAAGAAGATGTGATACAGACACTTTCAGAGTCTCCAGTGAGAAAGTGTGGCAAATGTAAAAGAGGGAGCAGAGCCAGATGAAAGAATCTTCATTCATTCAAAGAATATGTCTAAACATGCTATGTGTTAGGATCTGTGGAAGGCACATAAATGAATAAAGCAAGTTCTGCCCCAGATCAGAAAGGAAAGATCAAAATGAAGGGCAAGGCAAAGAGGTGGGAAGGACTCTGGAAGAGAAGCACCCAGGAATAACATCCCACAACTTATATTTCCCCAGCAAAGCTAAGAATCGTTCTGGTCTGGAGGAGAACAGAATGTAGGTCTCCAAATTACTCTGACCCTAGCAAAGATACCTGCCCTTCCCAAACTTATGAGGCCTCTGATATGCATTCTCCAATCCAAAGTCTAGCTCTGGAGCCATGAAATACCCTCTGCTCAAACCCCTCAAGGTTTGGACAGCCAGCTACCATCCAAACCCAGACTTTTTCCTTTCTGTTTTCTCAGGTTCCCCCCCCCCAACTCTATAAACAGGAGAAACCACTTACCAATGGACTTTTTCTCCCTCAGAGGAAAAAAGGTCTGTGAAGAAAGTGCAAGTCAAACCCAGAGATAGGTAAGGAGGTTGGCCAAGCAGAGTCAGTACTTGGAGTGGAGTTTAGTGAAGTCCTCTGGGTGTTAAAGCCTTTGGGAGGCGGGGCCCTTGGGAGGGAGGAGGGGCCCTTGGGAGGCTGAGAGCTATCAAGGCTGGGCCTCATGGAGTTAACGCCATAGGGACATGAGGGCATCCAATGGATGGGAAAGGGTGAAGGAGGTGGTTTAGCTAGTCTTCTGGGGGATAGCTTAATGTGGGCAGTGGAAGACTACTGGGTGAGGAGGTGGACTAAAGGCTTAAAGGGAACATTGTTGGAGATTTTCTTGGCAGCAAGATCTGAATTTAGGGTAAAATAAGCTTTTCAGGGTCCTGGGTATAGAGGAGATCCTGGCTGGCGGGAAGAGAATGTAGGATACAGGCGGAGACAGGCTGTGGTGATTTGGAGGCCCATTTCAGGACCATCTAAAGAGCCCAATCAGCAGTTCTATAAACAATGACAGAAGCATCACCCCAGCCACTTCTCCCAGAATTCCTACTAGGCTCAGTTCCTCTACCAGTGCCACCCATTCCCAACCTATCACCTATGTTTCCCAACACTCCAGGAATAAAAGAAAAGGGAAATGGCTTAAACTTAATCACAAGATATTTTCTGAGACAGTCATTCAGCGTTTATAACAGATTCTCAATGAATAAGCATTAAGCATTGTGCTGGAGGAAGTAAAGGAAAAGTTATAGTCCCTGCCTACTAGTCTCCCTGCTCTATACAATCGAAATATAATGTTCCACAAGAAACGATGCTCAACATCACTCATCATCATGTAAGACCCCCTTCAGGTCAAGCTGACCCTAATGGAAAAATGCCAGCCATGGTTTCACTCTACAACCCTTTTCTCTTTGAACAATTAAGGGTTGGGAAATTGAGCTCTGGAAGTCCTAAGATGTAACCCATAAATTATAACTTAAAGGTTAACTTGTTTTCCAAGATAATGTTGCAAGGTCCCACCCTTTAACCACAAAGTTCTCACTTTTGTGCACTTGTTTCACTTCCCCTTCGCCTACTGATCACCTCAAATCTCTCCTGAAACAAAGAACTCTAAAATTGATAGGTCTCTGCCAAATCTTATGGTTGTGTGTTAGAATGTAATTAAACCCCATGTAATGCTGTAAACTATGATTGGTTACCTCAATGATGACCTCTTCTTCTTTGCTATAATCTATATAACCCCTGAGTTTCTGAGTGGTGGCACTCTCTCCTGAGGCCTTGCCAACACTTGGGAGGGGCTGTTCTGCCAAACTAAAATAAAAACCCATTCACCATCTCCATTTGTGTCCATGGGTTTCGCTCTCGGTGACTCACTTCAGGAGGAAAAGGTCTCACAATCAGAGAAATACAAATCAAAACCACACTGAGATATCACCTCATGCTGGTCAGAGTCACTAAAATGAACAAATCAGGAGACTATAGATGCTGGCGAGGATGTGGAGAAACGGGCACCCTCTTAAACTGTTGGTAGGAGTGCAAACTGGTGCAGCTGCTCTGGAAAACAGTGTGGAGGTTCTTAAAAAAATTAGCAATAGAACTCCCCTATAAACCAGCAATAGCACTGCTAGGAATTTACCCAAGGGAGACAGAAGTGCTGATGCATAGGAGCACATATACCCCAATATTCAAAGCACCACTTTCAACAATAGCCAAATCATGGAAAGAGCCTAAATGTCTGTCCACTGATGAATGGATAAATAAGATGTGGTTTATATATATGACGGAATACTACATGGCAAAGAGAAAAAATGAAATATGGCCATTTGTAGCAATGTGGGTGGAACTCAGGGGTATTATAATAAGTGAAATAAGTCAGTCAGAGAAAGACAGATATCATATGTTTTCACTCATGTGCATCAGGAGAAACTTAACAGAGGACTATAGGGGAAGGGAAGGGTAAAAATAGTTAAGGAGAGGGAGAGAGGCAAACCACAAGAGACCCTTAAAAACAGAGAACAAACTGAGTGTTGATGGGGGATAGGGAAGAAGAGAAAAATGGTTAATGGGCATGAAGAAGGGCACTTGTTGGGATGATCACTGCATGTTATATGGAAACCAACTTGACAATAAACTATATTTAAAAAAGAAATAGTGTTCCAAGACTTTGAAACAGTGATCAAATGAAGGGAACTCTTTCTTCCCAAAATGTTAACCTTCAAATAGAGGCAAGACTTCTCAGAGGTGGAGAAGGTGGAGCCGACTTAGAGATAGAGGGATGAATGCCTAAGTGATGGGCCCAAGAATTTATGGGTCTCAAGGAAAATAGACACAACTGTCTATGCTTGATAGTGCTGAGATGCCTCTAAACCCAATATTAGGTTTCTTAAAGACTAGGATGAAGATCGAGGTAAGGGAGATAAAAAGCAGTGGCAAATACCTTAAGGAACAAACTCTGTACTAGCTATACTAAGACAGAGCATTAAAATTGGAGCATAAGGAATTGCTCCAGATCTCAAGGAGAAACTATAACTAAGAAATACCTAAAAATGTATTGATCCTGCCCTAACACATCTCCAGTAGGCATGGACCAAGGACAATAATTGAGCTCTCCTAGCTCCTCTCTGGGCCAGGAAAGATCCTAATAACGTTTAACTCAAGCAATCCAAAGGGAAATTGTTCCTTCTGCTCCCTCTCCTGCCACACCCATTTAAAGGTCCCAGAGGCCAGATATCTGGTTATAGCTAGAGCCTAAAAATCTATTTACCAGCAGGAAGGAGGGTAGAGGGAATCTTCCAGAGAATTTCTGCAGGGCAAACAGGAAGCAAAACGCACCATGTCCATCTTAAAACCATGGACACTTAAAAGTTTAATAGAGGTCAACATCTCTAAGTCTTTCATCTAATTAAAGCCAGGATCCTCTCCAAGTTCTAGCCTTTACCCTCCACCTCTCCTATACATACACATCTTTTATGAAACACACTGAACCAGATCCCTGACTTTAGAAATTCCTTCCAGTAAAGAAATGGACTTAATTTCAGCAAATGAAATTTAGTATACACTTTGGAAAGAATTTCTTTACAGCTAGTTGGTAAATCCTAAAACTAGAAAGACACACACACATACACACACACTCATGCACACACACGCACACACACACACAAACACACCCCTCCACCACCACCCCCACAACCCAATCAGTAAAAGGAAAGCTTTCTCTTGATTGTTATTTCTTTTTATGTGGTATTGACCTCCAAATTATGTATCCCACATTAGGGAACAAAATGTAGTCTCTCTGAATATTAGAAATTAATTCCCCTCTTAGCCTTAGCTCTAGGAGGAAGGGAGGAAGATGATTGTTTCTCTTCCCCAGTCATGGCAAACATTCTAAAGAAGGATTACACAGCTTTCAGGTAAGAGCCCCACATGCAGAAGCCTAGTTTGCTGTCCTATCTCCCAAGGCCTTCTCTCCTGTTTTATCTCAAATTTTCTGCACCACCTCTCAATATCCATTCTTGGATTTACCTTGTGAACCCATCCCAGAGACAAGGAAAGCAATCCAAAGGAGTGAAGACAGGGCCCTGTACTCTGGGATAAGAGAGGGAGACACACAAGACAAGAAACTTGGGAAAAGGGGAGGGGAAAGCATATAAGTTAATAGAAGTATAGCCAGATCCTTCAAGTGCTGAGTGACCAATGGAAACAGTGGAAAAAGAGATTGAGGGAGAGTATAAAGCAAGGCTAGAGGGAAGAAAATGCCAGATTTAGAGGCTGAGGATGCAAAGGGCTTGGGAAACAGGGGGCTGATGTCCTCAGTAGGTATGGAGAGAATAATCTGAGAAGATAACCAAATGGAGAGTGAGAATGAGGGTTGAATCCTGAGCACAAACTGAGGGCTGAAGAGAGAGTAGGGGGAAGGGGAAAGAGGGTGATGGTCATAGAGAGGAGCACTTGTGGGGAAGAGCACTGGGTGTTATATGGAAACCAATTTGGTAATAAACTATTAATTAAAAGTGTGTAATATATTTAGAATTATAAATTTTTCCAACTGTACACAGTTCTTCTGCATATATCTCATTTTATCCTCAATACCAAGCTACAGAAGGAGGCATCATTATTGTTGTTTTTTACAGATAATAAAATAAGGCATAGAAATATTCCCTCAAGTCTCAATGAAGGTAAGGAGCAAAGCTAAGAATCAAATGAGTGCACTGTGGAGCC
>NC_043709.1:85492235-85498145 GCF_006229205.1 Suricata suricatta
AGTGGGGACTATGGAAGGAGGACCTTCAGGGAAAGGCCAATTTAGGTGTAGACGGGGAAGAAGGGCAAAGAGGAGGAAGAACCTGGATACAGAGTCTAGGGCACCAAGGAGGGAACTACAGTGGTAGCATGGGGGATGAAAGACAAAGTCCAGGTGAAAGAATGAAAAGCAGAAGGTGGGGAGAGACCCTGTGAAGTAGGTATTGGATTGAGGCAAATAAAAGAAATAACAACCAGGGTTAGAGGCAGAGACCAGATGGTGCATTGGAATCAGCTTTAAGGAGGGGATGTGAAGTGGCAGGACTGGCAAAGGAGTGAAGGATGGTGAGTGCTCGCTTTCTCACTCTCTCTCTGTCTCTCTGTCTCTCTGTCTCTCTGTCTCTCTCTGTCTCTCTGTCTCTCTCTCTCTCTCTCTCTCTCTCTCTCTCACACACACACACACACACACACACACACACACACACACACACACACTTCCAAGGCAATAGAAGCAATTTTCTGGTAAGTTCAGAGTGTGGGCCCTAACCCCTAGCCCCAATGAATTAACTCAAATGATAATATATGTTATATATTTACTCTATTATCATTTTGAGTTAATTCATTAAAAACCTGAACAGCAATAATAAAATCAAGAACAGAATAAGAATATTAGCCTTCCCACCAGGGGACATGTTGGTCAACACACACTTAGGATTTGGTACTTTATTTCTTCCAGCTTCTCAACTTCCCTCTGCCTTGGGAAGAGGGGAAGTCGGGACCTCCTGTACATCAGGATGGATCTTGCCCTCTCTTTTCCAGCTTAGGATTCAGCGAGAAAATCAGGGGTTAAGAGCTTTGATCTTGTTAGAAACTTGGAGACAAGTCAAGGTAAGAGGCCTCTGAAATAATGGCCAGGATGTGAGAAGCTGGAGAAGAGGGGGAAGAAATGGAGACAGAACTATGCAAAGAGAGATACAAATTGCTGTCACAGAGACTTTCTTTCACATCCCACTTCATTCTCAGTGGGTTCTGGGATCAGTACTTCTTGTGTGGGCACTGGTCAGGGCTTTAGGGCTCTAGGGCTTTTGAGCAGGGGGAAGATATCTACTGAGTGGCTTTAGAGATTACTCTTGCATCCCCCATGCAGTAATTCCTGGCTCCCTTCTCCAAGGCTGAAGACAACCAAGACTTCTAGGACCATGCAGGCTGTCAGTATCTCAGGAGCCTCAACTAGTTCTTTCATTACTGGTGGCTTTCTTTGGCTACTTTCCTGCCCCTTCCTCCTGGCACGAGCTGGTAGCATTAGTTTCTGTCTCTTGCAGGGCAGTGATTCCATTAGGAAAGGCTTGGGAGTGGGTAAGAAGAATATGAGACTGGTACCTGGAGCTTTTACACCCACTAACCCTTTTCTGACCCTTCTTCCTATTGGAATTACACATTTTGGTTGCTAGCTGAAAGGTAATGGTTCCCCTTCTCACTAGAGCTTTGAGTGACTTTGCCATTAATAGAGACTCCTCAGAATGCTGAGAAGACTACTATGGTTATCATAAGTTCCTCTAACTGAAGTTGTAGCTCTCACCTCTCTTCAACTTTCCCCCACCCCACTGGGCCCAGCTTCTCTGCAAGTGGTATCCTGCACAAGGGTAAAGACTATACTTTTGCTTCAAGAGGAATTCTATTTCTTTGCTCCATAGTCCAGAATTATGTCTAGAGAACTCACACTGCTTTTGTTTTGAGAGATACTTATGGAGAAAGAAATATCCTTCCTTGTTGCTGCTCAGGGCACACACAAGACAAATTTATGATCCTCAGAGATAGAAAGGCACTTTGAAGTAGTGGACCTACAGAGCCCTTGAAGTCAAACATCCAAGATATCACCCAGGTTGGGCCACTTGCTGTGCTGAAGCAGGAGATATATATCCTGACATCTGCAGTAGGGCTGGCACTTGGGATGAGTTGCAGTTGGTTTTAGATCTGGCAAGGGATGTTATGCTATGGGTGTAAGTGAGATGGAAAAGAACGAACACTGTTTAGAAGAGAAAAAGGAAGAGTGAGACCAGAACACACATGGAGGCAGGAAACTGGGGAAGCTGACTCCTGAATCCAAGGAGCCCAGATTTGTATCCAGGACAGAGTTCTTAAACTGTAAGCTGTACTAATACTCTAATTCCCAACTCAGGGTTCTTTCTGGAGTTTGTCCCTTGGTGGACAGGAGCATTATTGACTCCTTTCTGAGGCAGACAGGATTGGGCATGTGGCTCAGGGCAGGTCGGAAGATTCTGGTCCCAGAGCTAACATTAATGCAGGTGAATATGAGCAGATTTTTCAAAGGAGCTTTATTTAAAAAAAAAAAAAAAGCTTTGTTCAAATGAGAGGATGGGAGGAAAAAAGATGGTCCAGGTATCCTCTCTGGATATACTGGCTTAGGAGAGATGAGAGAAGAGGAGGCTTCATGGTCTCTTTTAATTGCTTTGCTTTCGTACTTTATCCATTTTCAACCACAATCTAAGTGCTTTAAAATACAAAATAGGTTGCTAATAACTTCCCTGACCTTCCATTCCACATCATCTGAGTTTATCTGGTCATGTCTCTCTGGAGCAGACACTCCTGTGACCCATCTCTTTCAGGAGAATGCCTTTTGGTACTAAGTCCCTCCCAGAACAGGCTCTGCAACAGCAAAGCAGCATGTGTATTGGGGATTTCTCCTTCACACTTGAACCCATGTTGTTTTCCTACAGAAATGCTCTCTGCCTCCCTTTCCATTCCTCTCCCTTCTTCCTCCTTTCTCCCCTCATCAGTCCTGTTTCTTTCTGTAGCCAACTGCTGGAGTTGGGGATAATGTTCTATACATTTCACTCTTGCTTCTTCCATCTTTTGATACTCCCCTTGCAACCTCTCCCCACTCTTCCCAACTTTGTCACTCCTCTCTTCCTACTGTATGATCAGATCCTCTTACCTTATTTCTGGGTCATTCACTTCTTTTTTTTTCCCCCTCTCAACATTCTTCATCTATTATTCCAACTTGGACAGATGAAAAGATGATATTTAAGGGCAGCATCTATGAGGTAGTAGGATTTGGACACAGCAACAGGCATGGTGGTCAGACATCAAGAAGAAGCTGATAGGCACTGACAAAGTGGCCTAAGTGCCTCCTGACCCATCTTCCTTAAAAGAGTGAGCTGAGGAGCCCACGACAGAGACTTAAATGAAATTGGTTAAATTAAGGGGTCAGGAAGCCCACTGGCCACTGTCCAACCTTAACAATGGCCTAATTAAGAGGAATCAGTCAGAAGACTCATCTGGGGAGGTGGGTATCCCCAAGTGCATCCTCTACCCACTCACAAGGAAAAAAACTTTCCACAAGTTCACAGTTAACCCTCTGGAGTCAGGTATGCCCTGGCTTTTAAAGAGTGATTTTATATCCCAGAATTATTCAAGGTGGTAGTTGAATTACTCAATTGTTGGGTTGTTCAAATAATCATATGCCCATGGGGTCCTGTTGTTATACCCACAGAACAACAAGGATGAAGATTATCTATACATGAGTTATTGTGGCAAACTTTCTGCAGTTTACTTCAAGGTGTCTAGCTTTTACAACCAACAAACATTCAAAAACATTTAATCATAACTAGAATTTATCATCCACTAAAGTTGTTATTGAAACATATTTTTCTCTCCAAATCATTCTCTTTTCCAAAGAGTTCCAAATCGAGACTAATTAATTTAAAAAACAAGTCCAACTTAAACAAAGATGACCTAATTATTTCCATAAGCTCAGCAAGAATTGTAATTGACCTTATAAATTATTTCTAACTTACTTCACTGGAACATTTCATAATGAACCTCTAGATGGAACTTTTAATAGCTTCTCAAGGCCAGAAGCCATGCCTGATACCTGACAAGGAAAGAAAAACACACAGTGCCTCATGAATGAGAAACTTGCATCAGTGTTCACTCCTGGCATCTTACCTGGTCCATAAGCTTCTTAGCTTCCCCAAAATGCTCATTTCCTTTCCACTCCAACCAAAAAGTGAAACTGGCAGGTAACATGGGTCTGGAATCAGCATAGAGTTTCCCTGAGACAAAAATAGTCTGGGCAGCAGCAGAAACAGATTCATCAGATTTCCACACACCAACTAGCCTGGAACAGCTAATCTCCTGTGGTTGTCTAAGTTACTAGCCCAGTAGACTAAGGAGTAAGCCCTGGACTGATCCAAGCTAATTACTCTACCTTGTGATTAATGCCACAGAGGATTGGCTCCTGATTGGCCCTCCAAAACTTGTTACTGAAACCCAAGATTGGCTGCCTGTTGCTCCAAAAATCAATGAGTTTTTACTGAAAAGGAATATGAGCTTTATTCAGGTGGCTGCTACTTGGGTGGGGCGAAGGCAAACTCTTGTCCAAATGCCAACTCTGAGGTTACTGCCTGCCTCAGGGATTTTTAAAACATCTTAAGGTACTTAATCAGTAAAAGGAGTACAGTATTCCCTAATATTTCATGGCTACATGTAGACTTGATGGGGCTAGCTCAAAAATTATCTCTGTGCTAAGAGGTTGTGAAAGGGGGTCTGGTTTCTTGGTGCAGAGAGGTAATGTAAGAGTCTCTGGTTTCTATTTCATGATGTGTAGGGGGCTCTGTTCTTTTCTAGAAAAGATTACATGAACTATAAGTACACAAGGAAACATTAATTAATCATCATATGGCTCAGGGTGTTGGCTAACACTTAAAGACGACTAGATTGACAGGAAGGGCCCAGGAAGCTTAAAGAGGTCACCTAAGATTTGCCAGAATGGGGACATTCAGGCTGGTGTGGAAGATGAGGGGTCACAGATAGGAGAGCAAAGGAGAGAGGGTATGTGTGGTTCTGGGGTCGGGGTACAGTGGCTGGGCTCATTGAGGGGTGTCTTGGTCTCCTCAGCTGGGCTGGGTGAAGGTGGATGGAGGGGAGGACGCTCCTTTCAGCTTAGGGAAAACTCCAGGCTCAGCATATTCTCCCCAGGTGACCCAGAGTGGAAAGGAAGAAAATGGGGAACAGACACCTCAGATCAGTCCAGCCTCATTCCTTCCCCTCTACCCTCCCCTTCACTTCCCTAAGCCCAGTTTCTCAACGGACCATTCCACACTAATTACAAACCCACTGTGTGCACAGAGCTACAAAGTGTTCTTTGGCCATTCTCACTCCAGGAACCACTGCCTTCTCCTTGCAGCCCACACAGATCCTCAAACTTCTCAATCGCTGGGTTGATTTTGGAGCCCAGAAGCCTCTTCTGACACCACTTGAAATATAGAATGTAAACATTTTGGAAAAACTGTGGAGAACCTGAAGAAGTTGGGAGCAGGAGAAGGGTAAGGGAAAGCACCACAATTTCCAGGAACAGGATGATGGCTTATAGCAGCAAGAAAGACTCCAGTGAGAGGAGAGGAAGAACATTCCGGGAGCAGACGGTGGGGTTGGTTTTCTGAAGCAGAAATCCTGGGCCTGGTACAGGGAGAGAGCAGGATGAAAAGGGGCCAAGAGAGGGAGATCCTGCCTCCAAGAGTATTGGGGTTCAGCAAGGTGTGGTGGGGAAAGGGAGACCATTTGGAGCAAACAGGTAGAACACATGGTGAGATTCTGGGGGAGTCTTTGGCTTCCACATGAGGCATGAGTCCTGTCACTGCACACAAAGTAATTGTGAAATTAAACAGCTTCTGCTTGGCTCAGACATCTGTGATCTGCAAGGAGAAAAGACACAGAGGCTGTGCAAGGTCCTTTCTCTCCCACAAACCCACACTAGGAACTGAGGAGAAGTCTCCCTTGAGCAGGAGTGAAGGCCAAAGTAGTGGTATGACCTGATAGGGAACAGTTACCATTTGCCTCTTGAGAGGGAGTGGCTTTGGAGTGAACAAATCAGGCCATCTGGAGGTCCAAGGGTTGCCCAGGGCCTATT
>NC_043709.1:85498245-85508762 GCF_006229205.1 Suricata suricatta
GGGGGGGGGTGAAAGCTGCTCAAGTTGGGAGGGGACAGAGTGGGAAGTGGGCAGTGCAGGGGGTCAGAGGGATGTGGGTAGGCAGAGCAGGGAGTTGGAAGAACTAGTATGGAACAATGCTAGATGGAAGCTCAGAGATGGTTAGGGTGGTGGCTTGTCTGGAAGGAAGGTTGGATGGGGATACCACTGGGAGGAGGGAAAGACAGGCAGAATAGAATCTGGGAGGAGTGCAGGGAATATAGGCTGTGGCAGGGAAAGCAAGGGTGTTTGTGGGTCCTTGGAGGGTCCCAAGAAAATGAGAGTAAGATCTTCCCTCTAAGCCACTTCCCACTAAGGCTAAGGCTTGACTCTGGAGAAGAGCTGAGGGGGCCACCTGAGCAGCAGGGGAAGAGGTGTGATTCCCTCCTCCTCCACAGCTCCAGGCACCTGCAGGGTGTGCCCAACAGGGTGATGGCAGGCTGGGCTGCTTCTGTGCTCTGAGCACAGAATTTAAACGGGTTTCTTCTGAGCAACTGCTTAGTATTCCTCGCTCCCACATCTGCTTAGCACAGCAAATCTTATCCTATAACTGTATCCTGATGCATCTGTCCCTAAAGAATGTTTCAGAATTGGAGTAAACAGAGCGATTAAGGATGACTCTGGGATGGAGGGCTCCTTGGTGGGTGATTAACACTTTATGTCCATCTCACATGTGGGTCACTGACTTCTAAGTTCTTGCTCTTTCCACTACACCACTGGGCAGAAGTTCTTATTTTTTTTAATGTGTTGTGTCTGTGTCAGCTTCAGGCCTGGGAGTAGGAGGTGAGGTGTGGGGTGGCAGATAGGTGCTCAAATGATTTTGTTGTGTGAAGAAATAAATTATCTCTGTAGGTTCCACTGTCATGGTGTGGGCCAGAGCCCTAGAGACTCTGTTGCAGGAAGGAGAATATAGCAAAGGAGTTCCAGTGTGTGCCAAGAAACTTGAAATCGATTTCCTGTGGGTTTCCATGCTTTCTCCTGGACATTATAGATCTCTAGAATCTAGAGGGTTGGGCACTGGATCCTTAGAAGGAATAGAGTATGTATACATGCATAGTATTTTTGATGTTGATGAGTGTATGAAAGTGTAAGATTGGTTGTGTATGCCTTTCTGTAAATATATGTTTATGAATATGTGTCTTTGTGGTGCATACATGTGAGAATGTTTGTGACGATTGTGTGTATATGTTTGTATTTGAGCATATGTGTCTGTGTGTATGTATGTATGTATGTATGTATGAGGATCCATATGTGTGTGTGTGTGTGTGTTTGAATAGGTTTACATGCATGTGTGCATTTGTGTGTGGGTGCTGTTCCGAGGAGCCTGAAGATTCATAACCGAAGATGTCTTTGATTTGATTTGTGCAAATTTTCAGTAGAATTCAGACTGTGGTATGCAGTGGGGTGAGGTGAGAGGCCAGAAGAAGGTGGCTATCTGTGTTTGGGGTGTGGGAGATTGGGTAGCTGAGCAGTGGGTGTCTTTTCCCTACCAGTCACAGAAGGATAGCGTCAGGGTCTCGGGTCTGAGACTGGGTGGAGACTGGGTCCTGAGGACTTTACTCAGGGCTTGCATTGGAAGTACTTAGAGGCCCTGCTCTGACCAAGAAAGGCTATAAAAGTGGGACATGGGGGTGGGACTTTGGCCAGACAGTGCAGGGTTTAGGCCTACACTTTCCCCCCTCACTTCCTCCCTCAGAATTTGGTAATGATGTAACCAGGCTATAGTTCTTAACTCCAGGCTTCACCTATTTTCCTCAGGGCCACAGAGACCCCAGAAGTCTTCTTGTGTGCCACCTCTGAGGCTGGGATGACAGAAATCACAATAAAAACTTCTCTCTCTTTCAGTACTACCCAGACACATTCAAACAAAGTCTAGTCTCTTGGGGGTCTCTGGGAAGCCCAGGTATGCATCCTTACTGAATTTCACAGAAGTTGGTTCTTTCAGAACCCTCTTGCTGAGAAGAAGTTCTTACTTAGTTCAACTCAAATATTCTTATTGCACTTTGTGCCTAATAAGCTCAGGCTGAGTTTGTGAAATCGTGCAAACCCTCAAAGCATGAAAGTAGTTTTTCTCGATAAGGAAGTCAGTCAAGAGTGTAAGGACACTGAGAAGATGTGGGGCTAAATCTGGTGGATCACAGATGGGTCAGACCTTTCCTGTGCAGGAGGGCCATGATCAACAGGGCAGATTCAGAGAGCAGAATTCAGAGACTGCTAGTTTTCCCTAAGTTTTCTCTGTCACCACACACAATATCAGAGAAAAGTGGAAACAAAGGATGTACTAGGAGGGACTAAGATGAGGAATGGGAAAATTGCCTCTATGCCTGCAGCATTGAGGAGCCTCTGGAAACATAGGGAAAAGAGCAAATTATGAATGAATAGAAGTTGCTCTTGCAGCACAAGAAGTAGGAAGAGAGGGGCAGGGGTTGTGGGACTCTGAGGGACAGAGGGGTGTGTGTGCTAAGGATAAGTGGTACACAGCATGGTGTCTGTGGTGAACATGTCTGTTCTCCATGTGCACCAGTGATTTATGTAAACATATCACATGGGGAAGGGTTAAACTTTGACATAAATTTTAAACCAAGGGTGTGAGGTGGGTTCTCACTGGTACCTAGGAAGTATGCTTCCCTTTTAGGAGAAGCAGTCACCACCAATGGGAAGACCCCTTTATTGGGAATCAAGATAATGTGGATTCCATTCTGGCTCTAGTTATCTGGTGGGACCCTCTAAAGCATCATCACTTTGAGCTGAGATGTCATCTGATGTAGAGCCTTAAAAGAAAAGCCACTCTGTGTTTGTGTGCCATCAGCCCAAGTGCTGTGTACCAGAAAAAGGAAGGGGGTTGGAGTGGGTGATGACATTTCAGGGGCCAAAGATAATAAGGGATACCAGTGTAAAGGGCTATGGAGAGGTTTCCTAATTTAGGAAATTCATGGGTTCTTGCTGGAGCCAAAGATTCCCCAGCCTGGGCAGCTCAGCCTTATCTCAGGACCAAGGACCCAGGGTTGCCTCTGGAGGTATAGCAGTTCTCTGCTGCTCTCTTGTAACCACTGAGCCCTACACAGGTTACTGATGAGAAATTGTGCTCAACTCCTCTTTGCCAAGTCCCTCACTCCCTGGTGGAAATTACATATTCATCAGAAGAAGTGATCTTTAATTGTCCAACATTATCTTTCCTTCCATGTCGTTTGGTTTCGAGACTCACAACCTCTTTAAGGCGGGAGAAGTCTTCCTGAGATTTCACACTCTTTGCCATTGCCTGGAGTTTTAATTTTTTAATGTTTTATTCTTGAGACAGAGAGAGACAGAGCATGAGCAGGGGAGGGGCAGAGAGAGAGGGAGACACAGAATCGGAAGCAGGCTCCAGGCTCTGAGCTGTCAGCAAAGAGCCCTACACGGGGCTCGAAACCTCAAATGTGAGATCATGACCTAAGCTGAAGTCAAAGACTTAACCGACTGAGCCACCCAAGTGCCCCGCCATTGTCTGAAGTTTTAATTTCCCTTTTGAGGATGTGTGGTGGGGGCATGGAGCTAGGATCAAGGTATTGTGCAAAGGGAGAAATTTCTCTTCCTCCTTGGCTTCCATCTACAATCTCAGTTTCCCAGGGTCCTTGGGAGTTTTGAAAGAAAGATGGCAGGAGTAGTGACAATCCTAGAGAAAATGAGTCTAGAGAATAATAAGTCTAGGCTTCCATGAATGTGCACCTGAGTTCAGTTGATCCGCTTTAGCAGGAGATGGACTAAGAAGCAAGAGAGGGATGATGGAGGGAGATGGTATATTTGACAGATGCTGACAAGACTCCTTATCTATTAGCTTTGGAGTCCCATCACATACACCAGGCTGCCCTTGACCCTCCCCTTCTAGCTCATTAATGACTTCCTGTCTTTGGAGAGTAACCCAGGTGGCAAGTTGTATTGAGTTGAGCAAAAAGAGAGAGGAGGAAGGTGGGAACCATGTAAATGAGGGAAGAGAAGGGGTTGGAATGACTGGGATTTGAGCTAGGGTTTGATGATCACTGGGGTTCTTGGAAAGCTTGCAGGTAGGAAAACTGTCCTAGGGGCAGATACTGAGTCACCTACGATGAGTGATGAGGGGGTGGGATTGGAAGGAATATTGCAAGGGATTGGTTCCACTTATTAAAGCACTAATTTTGGGAGACCTGGTGAAATAAAATCCAATGACTTTCGAGAATTTCTTATGTACAAGGAAGAGTTACTAATGCCATGAAGGGATTAAATAGGGAAATGCACTTTCTGTTCCCCTTCTTCTATTTGAAGACCAGCCATATCCCCTTCCTGGACTCTTTCTCTCATGTGTCCCTATCTGAGAGGTACAAGGAGTCACTAGGAAGTTCTTGCCCAGGATCCAAAGGCAAAGTTCTGCTTTTCTGTTTTGCATACTCCTCCCCATCTGGCAAAGCACCTCAAGTGGGCCTCCCATCTCTCATCAGTCCTCTTCTCAGAGAATGCCCCAGACAGATACCTGGCCTAAAGGGACCTTGAGTGCCCTCCCAGAATTTCCAGTGGCTGCCAGTGGATTAATGGGGAGAGGAAGGGCCAAATCTACAAGAAGGGAAGTGACATGAAGCTGGAGACCTGGAGAATGTTCAGTGAGGAGCAGAATGTGATAGTCAGAGCCTCCACTGAATCTAATTGCCCAGCCTTCCATTCTGCGCTCAAAGGGCCACACAAAATGTCTCCTCCATGCCTTCTCATCATCTCAACTCAGGAACTGCAGAGAGACACAGGGACACAGAGAAGGGGGAGACAGACAGAGTAACAAGTACAGAAGGTCCCATTAAATTCAAGCCAATACCAACCAAGTGAGGCCAAGAAAGCAAAGTCATGGGTGCCTGGGTGGCTCAGTCAGTTAAGCCTCCAACCGGCTCAGGTCAGATCTCACAGTCGTGGGTTCGAGCCCCGCGTCAGGCTCTGTGTTGACAGCTAGCTCAGAGCCTGGAGCCTGCTTCCGGTTCTGTCTCCTTCTGTCTCTGCCCCTTTCCCTCTCATGCTCTGTCTCTCTCTGTATCAAAAAAAAAAAAATAATAAAACATTAAAAAAAAAAAAAGAAAGCAAAGTCAGCATAAGCATCCAGGATAGTCCAAGAGACCAAGACACAGAGTCAAAGGAAGCAGACAGCCTGCAGTGGAAGTGAGTGACAGGGAGACAGATTCAAAGACAGGAGAGAGGAAAGAAAGGAACATCCAGACTACAGAGTGAAAAATCCAACACAGACACAGCTCAGAGATACCAAGAGGTCAGAGATTGCTGAGACAGACATGGACTTAGAGACATGAGATGGACCCAGGCTTAGAGAGTCCAAAAGCCATAGACTCAAAGCCAAAGATAGATCCATGGACATAGGGCCAGGGTTGAGGAATCAGCCAGAGAAGTGCATACAGGGAGGAGAGAGAGAAGGGATAGGAGGAGGTAGGGCCAGAGGCAGTGATATGGGTCAGGAAGAGGTTGCAGAGGGTGGGATACAGATTCCTAGTCAAGTGATCGATGTGTGTGTGTGCATGCATGTGTACAAATGTGTGGCAGGAACATAACAATTCAGAGCTCCACACAAAATAGCAGAGTCCTCTGGTGCTGAAGGAGACTCCATACTCATAAAGACCTTTCATAGCCTACCTATGTAAAGAAAATTCGCTGTTATTGTTTGTCATAAAACACTATTTATTGCCTCTGGATGCTCCTCAACATATGTAATTATTTGGACATTTGTTTTCTTGCTTACTGTCTATTTCCCACTAGGAAAAGCTCTATATTTGAATGAGAGAGAAAATTAATGATGAATAAAAATATGGGAATAATTCTACTGGTGGTATAAAAATGGCCTAATAATAGGATCTTTACCTGAAAATATCATGTCTGGACCTACATTAACAGTAATATCCTTTGTCAGTATTCATGAGCCTCTACTTCTACACCTCTATTCATGTCCTCTCTCCCCCAACTATATACCACAGATGAAAGTTATTTAACAGTTTTTTAGGTCTGTAAGTGGTAAGCCCTGTGGAGTGAATATAAAAATATGCAAGACACAGTCTCCCCACTCCAGAAGCTTAGTTCAGTGAAGGAAAAATGGAAGACTGAAGACAATGTGTGGAGAGCCAGATATGTTAATACTGACACAAAGGAGTAGAGGATGTCAAAGGAAATAAATTGCTTCTGTCCTGTATTATCCAGAAAGGCATGAGCAGGAGGTAACATTTAAACTGGATCATGATTACTGTGTAGGATTTCTGTTGTCAGAGATTGGAGGCAGAATTCCAAGGAAAAGACACAGCTACTTGAAAGAATTTCTTGATTTTGAGCATCATTTGATGTTGAACTTATGCTCACCATGAGATGAGTGAGTGACTGCTCATCATGAGAGAGTGAAATGTAAGAACCAGTGAAATTCAAGAAAAAAACTGCAGAAACTAGAGACTTTGAATACAGAAGAAAGGAGCCAGGACCTGGGTCCTAGCTTATCTCCCATTTATCCCCACTTCTTCCATGGACCACAATTTGAAGAGCAAGAATCTAGATGACTGTAACAGTTGCTACAACTGTGTCCCAGGAAAACTCAATCTGTCCACATTCTTCTTTCTGTCTGTCCTCTAGATGGCTGTGAGAATCATATCTCATGTGTAAAAGAACATCTCTCACAAGATTCTTAATGATTCTTCAAGGTCTGTATAGCCTAAAATTACTGCCCCTTTTATTTTCTAACTCACCTGTCCACCTTTTATTTCCCAAATTGCTCCATATACATCCTTGTTCAGGAAGCATCTCTTGACCAACATCTCAATCTCAGTTTCTACTCATACCTTCTCTTCCAAAGTAATGATACCTCAATATCTATTGAGTTACTAATTCCTCCTATTTCAGTGGGTTCTTCTCTCCACTTGAGGTATAAACACTCTCTCCCCAAAGAATCTTAAATGCTCTTACAAAGTTTCTGCATCAGTCCCTCAAAGAAGCGTTTAAAGGAATGGGTAAGATCTTTGGGGAGAAAAGCCGAGATGGCAGAACAGCATGGAAGTCTTTTTTCCATCTCGTGTCAATGAAATACATCCATGTCACCACTAAACCATCCTGCACACCTAGAAAACTAATATGAGGATTAACACAACAATCTGCACAAACCTGAACCACAGAAGTCATCAGGTCTGTGACTCAAAGAGGTGAACTGGGGCAGAAAGAAGCTGCAGAAGGCAAGGAGCTGTTTCTGCTTGCCAAGAGAGAATGCAGATGGGGGCAGAGTCTGGGAAAAGCAACCCGCACAAAGCAGCTGGAGAGAAAGTGGAAAAGTGGAAACAGCCACAGCGACTGAACTAAAAAGAGAGAAAGGAGAAAGGAGAGGGTAAATGGGGCAGTGCAGAATCTGAAACTCTGCAGATTTATACCTGGCAGTGTGTAGTGGGAAGGGCAAATCCTCAGGAGCAGAGTGGGTCAGGAAGGTCCTCAGGCCATGTGTGATTTTACATAATCCCTGAAATGCTGCTGCTACACAATTGTGTGAACTTTTTCTGGGGTGAGTTGGCACCCAGCTGCAGTTTCTGGACATCAGCAGCAGCACAGTTCTGCGAACCTTCCTGAGTGGGGCCGGCACCCCATCCATTGCTCAGTGAGACCCTCCCCCATAGGATCTGAGTGAGTAAAGCTGCAGTCCCTCAGAAGTCAGGCGTCAGGAAACACAGCCTCATCTAAGATAAAACTCAGGAAGGAGTTGCCTCCTGGCCACCTGATGGTGTGGTCACAGAGAGTGTAAAGCAGGGTGTGGACAAAAGCCAGAGACAAAAAACGGGTGAGCAATTCCTGGTAAGGGTGAACACAGAGTTCTCATACTAGAAACTGGGTAGCTGGGTGACGCCACTTTCACCCCGTCCGCACATGGGCATACATGCTTATAGGCTTCACAACAACCCACCCCAATAAGCTAAGCAGCACCAACTAGTGGAGAACAGAGCTGTTACACTAAGCCACACAAAACTGGGTCATACTTACTCTTCAGGCACACCACAAATCTCTCTGCCTATTTAGTTTGTGGACCATAAAGTGCTTCATAGTTTGACTTCTAGGGGAAAATGATGTAATATAAATCATATTTCAGTCTGTTCACTGGTCCAACTATTCAATTTTCTATTTTTTCTTTTTTGTTTCTTTTCATTTACTTGAATACAGAAAGATAAAAACATTTTATTATCAATTTTTATTAACAATATTTTTTGTTATTTTTTTCTATTTTTATAAATTTTTCAAATCCTATTATACTTAAATTATTTCAAGTTATTATATTTCATTGTATTCATTTTCTCAAATTTTCAAATGTTTTCTTCCTCCCCCCTTTTTTCTCTAATCATTCAAGCACCTTTCAAAACCAGAACAAAACACACCCAGGATCTAGCATCATTTATTTGATTTTGTGTGTTGTGTTTTAACTTTATAATTTTAATTATTTCCCTTTTTTTACTCTAACCAGCCAAACTCCTTTCAATAACCAGACCAAAACACACCTAGGATCTAGCATCATTTGTTTGATTTGTGTGTGTGTGTTGTTTCTAATTTTTTAATTAAACTTTTTTACCTTATTAATTCCTTTTCTTCCTTCAAAATGACAAAATGAAAGAATTCACCCCCAAAAGAAAGAGCAGGAAGAAAGGACAGCCAGGGACTTCACCAACACACATACAAGCAAGATGTCTGAACCAGAATTTAGAATCATAGTAATAAGAATACTAACTGGGTTCAAAAATAGATTAGAATCCCACTCTACAGAGATAAAAGAAGTAAAAACTAGTCAAAATTTAAATTTAAAAAATACTATAAATGAGCTGCAATCTCAGTTGGTGCCACAGAAGCAAGGATGGATGAAGCAGAACAAAGAATCAGCAATAAAGAGGAAAATCTTATGAAGTATAATGAAGCAGAAAAAAGAGGAAGGCTAAAACAAAAGAGCACGAGTTAAGTATAATTGAAATCAGGGGAGCCTGGGTGGCTCAGTTAAGTGTCTGACTTCAGCTTGGGTCATGATCTAACAGTTTGTGGGATCTGGACCCATATCGATATCTGTGCTGACAGCTCAGAGCCTGAAGCCTGCTTCCAATTCTGTGTCTCCCTCTCTCTCTGCCCCTCCCCTGCTCATGCTCTGTCTCTCTCTCAGAAATAAATAAATATTAAAAATTAAGAAAAAAGAGTAAGAGAAAACAGTGACTCATTAAAAAGGAAAAACATCAGAATCATAGAGGACCCAGAAGATGAAGAGAGAGAAAAAGGGGTAGAAGGGTTATGTGAGCAAATCATAGTGGAAAACATTCCTAACCTGGGGAAAGACAAAGACATCAAAATCCAAGAAGCACAGAGGACTCCCATAAGATTCAACCAAAAACGACCATCAATAAAGCAAATCATAGTCTAATTCACAAAATACTCAGGCAAGAAAAGAATCAAGAAAGCAGCAAGGGAATAAAATTCCTTAACCTACAGAGGAAGACAGATCAGGTTTGCTATAGACTGACCAACAGAAACTTAGCAGGCCAGGCAGGATATATTCCATGTGCTGAATGTGAAAAATTTAGTCAAGAATTTTTTATCCAGCAAGGCTGTCATTCAAAGTAGGAGAGATTAAAAGTTTCCCAGACAAACAAAAATTAAAGGAGTTCGTGACCACTTAACCAGTCCTGTCAGAAATTTTAAGAGGGACTCTCTGAGGGGAGAAAAGATGGAAACAAACAAACAAACAAACAAAAAGCAACAAAGACTAAGAAGGACCAGAGAACACCACCAGAAACTCCAACCATATAAGAAAAATAATGGCAATAAATTCATACCTTTCGGTAGACACTCTAAATGTCAATAGACTAAATGCTTGAATCAAGAGACATAGGGTAACAGAATGGATAAGAAAATAAAATCCATCTATATGCTGCTTACAAGAGGCCCACTTTAGACCTAAGGACACCTTCAGCTTGAAAGTAAGGGGATGGAGAACCACTAATCAATCATGCTAATCATAACCAAAAGAAAGCTGGTATACCCATACTTTTATCAGACAATCTAGACTTTAAAGTAAAATCTGTAACAAGAGATGAGAAAGGGCATTCTATCACAATAAAGGGGTCTAGCTACTCAGAAGAAATAACAATTGTAAACATTTATGCTCCAAATGTGAAAGCCCTCAAATATATAAATCAATTAATCATAAACATTAAAAAAAACTCATTGGTAATAATACCATAATAGTACGGAACTTCAACACCCCACTTACGACAATGCAAAGATCATCTAAACAGAAAATCAGCAAGGGAAACATGGCTCTGAATGACACAGTGGATCAGATGGACTTTATACATATACTCAGAACACTTCATCCTAAAACAGTGGGATATACATTATTCTCTAGTGCACATGGAATGTTCTCCAGAATAGATAACATACTGGGACACAAATCAGCCCTCAACAAATACAAAAAGATCGAGATTATACCATGCATATTTTCAGATCACAAC
>NC_043709.1:85508862-85510420 GCF_006229205.1 Suricata suricatta
ATACTAGCCCTTTATCTGTTATGCCATTTGTCATATATTTTCCCATTCTGTCGGTTGCCTGTTAGTTTTCTTTTTTGTTTTTTGTTTCCTTTGCCTTGCAGAAGCTTTTTATCTTGATGAGGTCCCAGCAGTTCATTTTTGTTCTTGATTCCCTTGCCTTGGGGATGTGTCGAGGAAGAACTTGCTGCAATTCAGGTGTAGGAGGCTATTTCCTGCTCTCTCGTCAAGGGTTTTGATGGTTTCCTGTCTCACATTCAGATCTTTTATCCATTTAGAGTTTATTTTTGTGAATGGTGTAAGAAAGTGGTCTAATTTCATTTTTCTACATGTTGCTGTCCAGCTCTCCCAACACCACCTGTTGAAGAGGCTGTCTTTTTTCCATTGGATACTCTTTCCTGCTTTGTCAAAGATTAGTTGGTTATATATATATGTGGGTCCCGTTCCGGGTTCTCTATTCTATTCCATTGGTCCATGTGTCTATTTTTGTGCCAATACCATACTGTCTTGATGATGACAGCTTTGTGGTAAAGGCTAAAGTCTGAGATTGTGATTCCCCCCATTTTGGTTTTCTTCTTCAATATTACCTTGGCTATTCGGGTTTTTTGTTGTTGTTGTTGTTGTTGTTGTTGTTTTTTTGCGGTTCCATACGAATTTTAAGATAGTTTGTTCTACTTTTGAAGAATGCTGGTGCAACTTTAATGGGGATTGCATTGAATGTGTAAATTGCTTTGGGTAATAATGACATTTTCACAATGTTCATTCTTCTGATCCATGAGCACAGAATGTTTTTTCATTTCTTTGTGTCTTCTTCAATTTCCTTCATAAGTTTTCTGTAGTTTTCAGCATATTGGTCTTTTACATCTTTGGTTAGGTTTACTCCTAGGTATTTTATGGTTTTTCATGCAGTTGTGAATGGGATCAGTTTCTTGATTTCTCTTTCTGTTGCTTCACTTTTGGTGTATAAGAATGCAACTCATTTCTGTACATTGACTTTGTAACAGACACATGGACCAATGGAATAGAATAGAGAACCCAGAATTGGACCCACAAGTAGATGGCCAATTAATCTTTGACAAAGCAGGAAAGAGTATCCAATGGAAAAAAGACAGCCTCTTCAACAGGTGGTGTTGGAAGAGCTGGACAGCAACATGTAGAAAAATGATATTTGATCACTTTCTTACACAATTAAAACTCAAAATGGATAAAGGATCTGAATGTGAGATAGGAAACCATAAAAACCCTAGAGGAGAAAGCAGGAAATAGACTCCTAGACCTCAATGGCAGCAATTTCCTCCTTAACATATCCCCAGAGGCAAGGGAATCAAAACAAGAATGAACTACTGGGACCTCATCAAGATAAAAAGCTTCTGCAATGCAAAGGAAACAATAAAAAAAACTAACAGGCAATCAACAGAATGGGAAAAGATAGTGGCAAATGGCATAACAGATAAAGGGCTACTATCCAAATATATAAGGAGCTCAGTAAACTCCATACCCAAATATATAAGGAGCTCACTAAACTCCGTACCCAAAAATGAATAATCCAGTGAAGAAATGG
>NC_043709.1:85510520-85518652 GCF_006229205.1 Suricata suricatta
TGGAGAGACGGGCACCCTCCACTGTTGGTGGGAATGTAAACTGGTGCAACCGCTCTGGAAAACAGTGTGGAGGTTCCTCAAAAAACTATTGATAGAATTCCCCTACGACCCAGCAATAGCACTGCTAGGGATATAACCAAAGGATACAGAAGGGCTGATGCATAGGAGCACATGTACCCCAATGTTCATAGTGGCACTTTCTACAATAGCCAAATCATGGAAAGAGCCTAATTGTCCATCACATGATGAATGGATCAAGAAGATGTGGTATATATATATACAATGGAGTATTACATGGCAATGAGGAAGAATGAAATATGGCCATTTGTAGGAAAGTGGATGGACCTTGAGGGTGTCATGCTAAGTGAAATAAGTCAGGCAGAGAAGGACAAATACCATATGTTTTCACTCATAGGACTAACAGGACAAACCTAACAGAGGATCATGGTGGGGGAGGAAGGGGCAAAGAGAGCTAGGGAGAGTGAGGGACACAAATCATGAGAGACTATTGAATACCGAAAATGAACCGTGGACTGAAGGGGGAGGGGGAGGGAGGGAAGGGAGTGATGGTCATGGTGGGGTGCACTTGTGCAGGAAGCACTAGGTGTTATATGGAATCAAATTTGACAATTAACTATAAAAAAAAAAAAAGCCTAGAGGAGAAAGCAGGCAAGAATCCCTTTGACCTTGACTGCTGCAAATTCATTCTCAACACATCTCTGGAGGTAAGGGAAGCAAAAACAGAAATGAACTATTGGGACCTCATCATAATTAAAAGCTTCTGCATGGTGAAGGAAACAATCAGCAAAACTAAAAGGCAACTGACAGAATGGGAGAAGATATTTGCAACCGACATATCAGATAAAGGGTTGGTATCCAAAATCTATAACTTATCAAAATCAACACCCAAAAATCAAATGATCCAGTGAACAAACAGGCTGAAGACCTGAACAGACACTTCTTCAAAGAAGACATCTACATTGCCAACAGACACATGAAACGATGTTCACTGTCACTCATCCTCAGGAAAATACAAATCAAAACCACAATGAGATACCACTTCACGCCCATCAGAATGGCCAACATTAACAACTCAACAACACATGTTGTCAAGGATGCAGAGAAAGAGGAGTTCTTTTGCACTGTTAATGGAAATGCAAACTGGGTCAGCCACTCTGGAAAGCAGTATGGAGATTCCTCAAAAAGTTAAAAATAGAACTGCCCTATGACCCAGCAATTGCACTACTAGGTATTTATCCAAGGGATGCAGGTATGCTGTTTCAAAGGGACACATGCACCCCAATGTTTATAGCAACATGATCAACAATAGCCAAAATATGGAAAGAGCCCAAATGTCCACAGACAGATGAATGGATAAAGAAGGTGTGGCATATATATAAAATGGAGTATTACCAGCAATGAAAAAGAGTGAAATCTTGCCATTTACAACTATGTGGATGGAACTAGAGGGTATTATGCTAAGTGAAATTAGTCAGAGAAAGACAAATATCATATGACTTCACTCATATGAGGACCATAAGATACAAAGCAGATGAACACTAGGGAAGGGAAGAAAAATAATATAAATCCAAGGAGGGGGACAAAAACATGAGATTCTTAAATATGGAGAACAGAGGACTACTGGAGAGATTGTGGGAAGGGGGATAGGCTAAATGTTTAAGGTAATCATTGTTGCATTATATCCTAACTAACTTGGATGTAAATTTTAAAAAATAAATAAAATTTAAAATAATAAATAAAAAATAAAGAAATGGGTAAGTATATGGGTAATCCTGCCTTTACTAGGCTTCCCTGGATTTACTTACTATCTTTTGGGAAGATGAGAAATTCCACAAATATGAATTTAGCTTCCTATTCCTTCCTTTGAGGGCAAGTTCCATACATAACTACAATAGAAGAACACTGGCCCTTCTATACCAATCATAAAATTTTCACTACTTCAGGAAAGATGCTTGTTGTGTTGATGCTGGAGTCAGTCTCCTTCCTGGAGTCAGGTAGTGTTTTGTGTGCCTTCTATTAATTTTACTAGTTCAGGAACCTCCCCAAATCCCATGGGAATAGATGGAGCTGAACCAGAAGAGGTTCTGTCTGGCATTCTCCTGCCTCAGGGCTGTATTTTTCCTGTTGCTCCTTTAATGAACAACACTTGCTGTTGGGTCTAGAAGGGGAGAACTACTCCCTGACCTGAGCAAGATTCCACCCTGATGGGACTGGCAGGATCAACAGAACTCAGGCATAGCCACATACAGGTAAAACTAGAAGTGTCTTGTTATGGGTCTAGATGCAGGGTGAAAATCTAGATACAGTTTTAGATATAGTTCTGGATTGATAGAAATGCTGTTTGCCAAGGAAGTCTCCCAGAAGACAGTTTAAAGGAGTAGCACAGTACTAGCCTGAAAGAAGAGAGAATTTTCTATACCAAAGGAATATGTAATGCTCAATTCAATTTAGCATAAATTTGCTAAATGTTTATTATGTGCCTGGTGCCCAGCTGAATGATCGGGGGGAGGGGGGAGTCAACAATACACATGAGTTACCTGTGATCTACAATCAGGGAACAAAATAAGTAAAATAAAGGCACACAGGTAACTGTGTATTCTATTTTTTTATTTCAGCTTTATTGAGGTATAATGACATATAAAATTTAAGATATTTAATGTGTACATTGTGAAGATTTGATATGTAAATATATTTTGAAAATGTTCCCTATGATTTCCCCACTGTGAAAGGATTAAGATGGTATCTTCATCTATATGTTTACCTAAATAAAGGTAAATGTTTAAAGGGCGCCTTCATTTCCCTCCCTTCATCTCATATATGGAGGGGCTTCAGCTGGAACTTAAATTTTCTATATGTGGTCACTGGACCCATTGCATCAGCATCACCTGGGAACTTATTAAAAGTACATGTTCTGGGCCCACCCAGACCTCCTGAATTCCAAATGTTGGAAACCTGGTTCAGCAATCTGTTTTCACATGTCATTGAGGTGAGTTGGAACCTGCTGAAATTTGAGCAACATTGAACAGTGTACAACTGATGACGTCTATCCACAACTCCCCTCACTTTGATTAGTAAGTTGAGGGGACAGCAGTGAGTGTGCCCCACACAACACATTTCAGTTTTTTGTTGTTCTCTTTTTGTATCCAGTACCAAACTGCCTATAAGATACATGCATTCCAACCTGCTCACACATGAGAAAATCTAATAAAATCAGACTCTCTTTTTTGATGGGAGGCAGGAGGCTCTCAGTAATATTTGTGATGTAGGATTAGTAGGCCAATTAGGCTGCATATCTACACCTGAAGATTTAGTCATTCATCTTTATGTCTTGGTTATTCATTGGTTCCAAACATAGGAGGGGGAAATGGGATGTTATATATTGGATCTCTACAGGTCCAACAATGAGTTGTAGCAAAAAGGGGGTGGGATGCAGGTTCAGATCACATGCAGTAGAGAGACCTAGGTAAGAGAATAACAGGATAAAAGAAGCAGAGGAAACCCTAGAATTTTTTAAATAAAATATGTTTTATTTAAATGTAAATACATGACAGAAACATTAATTTTTGAAAATATGAAAACTCTCTTCAGCTCTAATACCTGTAATCTCAATTTAATTTGTCCCCCTTTTACTGTACTTGGTTACGTTTTCTTAGGAACATAGTCTTCATTACATTAAAGACTGTCAAAAGGGCCAGATCTGGATGTTCAAGTGCAATTTAATGTCAGTTAGCTAACATACAGTATATATGGTGTGCTCTTGGCTTCGGGGGTAGATTCCCATGATTCATCCCTTACACACACACACACAAAGTAAAATAAAAGGCATTCACATTGGCAAAGAAGTCAAACTTTCTCTTTTAAAAAATGACATGATATTCTACTGGAGAACCCAAAAAGCTCCACAAAAAAATTACTAGAAATGATACATGAATTCAGCAAAGTCACAGGATATAAAATCAATTTATAGAAATCGGTTGCATTTCTATACACCAATAATGAAGCAATAGAAAGAGATATCAAGGAATTGATCCCATTTACAATTGCACTAAGAACCATAAAATGATTAGGAATGAGCCTAACAAAAGAGGTAAAAAGAACTGTACACTGAAAACTATAGAAATCTTATAATAGAAATTGAAGAAGGTACAAAGAAATGGGGAAAATAAAACCATTCCAGGCTCATGGCTTGGAAGAACAAATACTGTTAAAATGTCAATACTACACAAAGTAATCTACATATTCAATGAGATCCCAATCAAAATAGCACCAGAATTGTTCAACTAGAACAAATAATCCTAAAATTTGTATGAAACCACAAAAGACACCAAATAGCCAAAGTAATGTTGAAAAAGAAAACCAAAGCTGGAGGCATCACAATCCAGGACTTTAGCCTGTATTACAATGCAGCAATCATCAAGACAGTGTGGTTTTGGCATGAAAACAAATACATAGACCAATGGAATAGAATAGAGAACCCACAAATGGACCCACAAATACATGGCCAACTCATCTTTGACAAAGCAGGAAAAACTATCCAATGGAAAACAAAGACAGTTTCTTCAGCAAATGGTGCAGAGGGAACTGGAGAGCAACATCCAGAAAAATGAAACGGGACCTCTTTCTTACACCATATTAAAAAATAAACTCAAATGGATGATAAATTCAAATGTCTCACCTAAATGTGAGACAGGAAACCATCACATTCCTAGAAGACAAAGCATGTAACAACCTCTTTGACCTCGGCCACAGCAACTTCTTACTTGACATGTCTCCAAAAGCAAGGGAAATAAAGGCAGAAATGAATTATTGGTACCTCATAAAGATAAAATCTGCACAGCAAAGTAAAAAAATAAACAAAACTAAAAGGCAACCAATGGAATGGAAGAAGGTATTTGTAATTGACATAGCAGATAAAAAGGTTAATATCCAAAATCTATTAAAAAAACATGAAATTCAACACCCAGAAAACATATAATCCAGTGAAAAAATGGGAAGAACACATGAATAGATGTTTTTTCCAAAGAAGACATCCAAATGGCCAACAGGCACATGAAAAGATGCTCAAATTGCTCATCATTAGGGAGATAAAAATCTAAACTACATTGTGATACCACCTCACAACAGTCAGAGTGGCTAAAATTAACAACTCAGGAAATAACAGATGTTGGCAAGAATGTGGAGAAAGGGGAACTCTCTTGCATTGTTGGTGGTAATGCAAATTGGTGCATCCACTCTGGAGAACAGGGTGGAAGTTTCTCAAAAAATTAATGATTGAAGAATCCCTGAATTTCTTAAGTAAGCATAACTTTAGAAATGATTGGTTCTTACCTCTCATGTTACAGAAAAATAAACAGCATTGAAAGAAATGAGTGGCCTGGTCAAGGTCACATTGCTAGTTAGTGGTGCAATAAGATGAGGACCTAAAACACTTGGCTCTCAGCTATGCACTTTCTGAGCAGGTAGACCAAAGAAGACCATGGTAGAGAAACTTTAAATCCAAGAATGCCAGCCCGGGTCAACCAAGTAAGAAAGCCAACCTTAGGAATATTAAGCATGGGTAGTGGGTTCAGTCAATGTGTTTTGTGCTCAGAGAAAAGCTCTCGCTCCAATCCACCTGCTTATGCTCTGTTGCCTCCCTTCCCCACCCCCCTTACAGCCAAGACTCAATCTACATATCCTACTCAGTGTGCTCTAAACACTGCTTCACTTTTCTGTGCCTTTCATAGTGTCATTCTGTGCCTTTCATAGTGTCACTTCCTACAATCTCTCCCTGATATCCATGTGTGATAAAACTCTCTCCCTGAAGAGAGCCAATTCAAATGCCATTCCTCTACAAAGTCTTCTCTGATTTCACTAATCAGCCATCATCACTGTGCCAGCCATAAATAATCATCTTCCACTCTGAATTCACAGAACACTTTATTTGTTTATTACTTTTGACAACACTTTCTACTTTCTGTTACAGCTACGATTTACCTCTTGCATTAAAATATAAGCTTCTTAAGGGCAGGGATCATATTTCGGGTATTTTTTGTCTTTTTCTAGTTTTTTTATTGAAGTATAATTAACATACAGTGTTGTTATACTACTCTCAGGTGTACAATATAATGATTCAACTATTACACATATTTCTCAGTGCTCATCAAAATAAGTATGCTCTTAATTCCCTTTATTTAAATCACCCACCCCCTACCCATCTCCCCTTTGGTAGCCACTCATTTGTGCTATGTATTTAGGAGTCTGGGATGGTTTTTTGTTTGTTTGTTTGTTTGTGTCTCCTTTTCCTTTTTTTTTAAATGTTTTTTTTTAATTTCTTAAATCCATGTAAGACTGAAGACTATGGCATGTGTCTTTTTCAGATTGGCATATTTCAATTAGCATTATATCTACGTGGTCCATCCATGTTGTTATACATAACACAACTCCATTCTTCTTTATGGCAGAGTAATATCCATTGTATATACATATATGCCACGTTTTCATTATATATTCATCTATTAATGGACACTTGGTTTGCTTCCAAATCTTGGTATTTGTAAGTAATGCTATAATAAACATAGAGAGGTATATATCATTTCAAATTCATGTAACTAAAAATCTTTTGCACAGAAAAGGAAACCATTAACAAAACAAAAAGGCAAACTGTTGGATTGGAGAAGATATTTCAAATGATATACCCAATAAGGGGTTAATACCCAAAATACATATGAACTTCTACAACCTAACACCAAAAAACCCCACAAATAATCTAATTCAAACCATCTGTTTGCAGTCATAGGTCTAACAGGAGAAACCTAATGGAGGACCATGGGGAGGGGAAGGGGGAAAGACAGTTGGGGATAAAGAGGTACACAAAACCTGAGAGACTATTGAATAATGAAAATGAACCAAGAGTTGAAAGGGGAGGAGGAGGGACAATGGGAGGTGGTGGTGAGGGAGGAGGGCACTTGTGGGGAAGAGCACTGGGTGTTATATGGAAACAAATTTGACAATAAACTATTTTAAAAAATGGGCAGGGGGTCTTAACAGATATTTTTCCAAGAAAGAGATACAGACTAATAAAAAGATGCTTACCATCACTAATCATCATGAAAATAAAAATAAAATCTGCAATCAGATAACCAGACATTACTTTATATCTGTCAGGATGGCTACAGTCAAAAAGACAAGAAAAGCCAGTGTTGTCGAATCTGTTCAGAAAAAGGAACCCTCTTGCATTATTGTTGGGAATGTCAATTGGTGCTGTCACTATGGAAAACAGTATGAAGACTCCTCAAAAAAAAAAAAATAGGGCACTTAGGTGGCTGAGTAGGTTGAGCGTCCCACTCATGGTTTAGGCTCAGGTCACGATCTCATGGTTCCCGAGTTCGAGCCACTGGAAGGGATTTGTGCTGACAGTGTGGAGCCTGCTTGGGATTCTTTCTCTATGCCCCTCCCCAACACGTGTGCATGCAAATGCAAGTGGATTCTCTCTTCTAAAATGAATACATGAGCAAACTTAAAAAAAATAAAAATAGAACTACCATATCATCCAGTGATTCCTCTACTACATATTTTCTTAAATAAGATTTACAGCCAATATGGGGCTCAAACACAACGCTCTGAGATCAAGAGTCTCATGTTGTACTGACTGAGCCAGCCAGGGGCTCAGCAGACCCTCAATACTGGGTATTTAACCAGTGAAAAGAAAAATACTTTTTCAAGGTTATTGTAATAATAACTTTTTATTTTTATTGCTTTTTAAAAGTTTATTGATTTATTTTGAGAAAGAGAGATAACACAAGCAGTGAAGGGGAAGAGAGAGAGAGACAAACCCTAGCAAGTTCCACACTGTCAGCTCAGACCCAAGAAGGGCTTGATTTCAGGGATGGTGAGATCCTGACATGAGATCATGACTTGAGCCAAAATCAAGAGTCAGAAACTTAACCAACTGAGCCATCCAGGTGCCCCCTTAATAATATTATTTTATTTTTTTAAAGCTCATTATATATATTTTTATTTTTTTATTTATTTTTCTCCATAATATTTTATTGTCAAATTGTTTTCCATACAACACCCAGTGCTCTTCCCCTTAAGTGCCCTCCACCATCACCACCACCTCTTTTCCCCCC
>NC_043709.1:85518752-85526705 GCF_006229205.1 Suricata suricatta
TTCTCAGTTCGAAAAATGGTGCGGAGGGAGTTTACAGAGCTCCCTTCCTCTCCGCCATCTTGGTTCCACCCCCACAAACAGGTATTTTATACAACGATGCCACAGACAGGGCCCAACCGACGATGGCGATGATGGCGCCGAGGTAGAACCGTGCGCGGCAACCTCACAGCCTGGAGGGGCGGAGCTAAGGGCGCATTTCCTGTGGGCAGCTCCGCCCCAAGAGGAAAGCAAGCTATATTTTATTTTTTAAAGTAGTTTATTGTCAAATTAATTTCCATACAACACCCAGTGCTCTTCCCCACAAGTGCCCTCCTCCATCACCACCACCTCTTCCCCCTCCCCCTCCCCCTTCAGCCCTCAGTTCATTTTCAGTATTCAATAGTCTCTCAAGTTTTGCATCCCTCTCTCTCCCCAACTCTCTTTCCCTCTTCCCCTCCCCCTGGTCCTCCATTAGGTTTCTCCTGTTCTCCTGTTAGACCTATGACTACAAATATATGGTATCTATCCTTCTCTGCCTGACTTATTTCACTTAGCATGACACCCTCGAGGTCCATCCACTTTGTTGCAAATGGCCATATTTCATTCTTTCTCATTGCCATGTAATACTCCATTGTGTATATATACCACAACTTCTTGATCCACTCAT
The DNA here is from genome assembly GCF_006229205.1 of Suricata suricatta. NCBI lineage: Eukaryota > Metazoa > Chordata > Mammalia > Carnivora > Herpestidae > Suricata > Suricata suricatta. The sequence goes on from NC_043709.1 coordinate 85,519,399, forward strand.
CAGGTGATGGACATTTAGGCTTTTTCCATGTTTTGGCTATTGTTGACATTGCTGCTATGAACATTGGGGTCATGTGCCTCTATGCATCAGCACTTCTGTATCCCTTGGATAAATCCCTAGCAGTGCTATCTCAGCAATAATATATTTTTTAAAAGCCAGTGAGCAGCTATTCACACAAGTGAAAAGTATACAAGTAAGAAAAAAGGATAAAGAGCAAGACACATCCTTCACTCCACCATAAATACAGAGCCTATTAGTGTTCCTCCACCAACATTCCATGGAGCCCCAGATTTCCATGTGATCAAGAGTACTCTTCATTATTGTGCAGGGGACCAGACCACATTCAGGTGTGGTGATGGCAAAACAAATATGTACTGATACTGTTGAGTTCTATGTCTAAAGTTTTGGCCATGACTTAAGTGGGGTTAAAAACTTTGCTGGATCCCATAGGTGCAGTAAATAGCAAACCCAATCAGCATCCAGACACCAAATTGGGCCCAGGTGGCAGCTGTCATCTGCATCATAAGGCAAACATTCACAAAGATGCTCAGTAGTGGGAGGAGAGGCAGAGCAGGGACCTTAAAGTAAAGGGGACTGGAGCACTGTGGCTGTCTCCAAATGACCCCGGTGAGCCCAGTGATGAGCACCAGGAGCAGCGCAACCACTGAAATCCACACTGGGTCCCCAGAAAGCAGAACTTGCCACTGGGCCAGCACCAAACAAAGAAGAATGAGCAGCAGAACAAGCAGTGAGGAGCAAACATAGACAACCCGGCCAGAGAGGGGAGTGGGAGTGGAGCTGCCTGGAAAAAGTAGTCGCTGTAGAGTCAGTGTCTCGGGTGCAGGTATATTCTGCTGCAACTCTGCTTCATTTCCCTCATTCTTCCTCTCAGGTTGATACCTGACAACGAGAACACAAAAAGCTACCAGGGAATAAGATATCAGGGTTCCAATTGAACTGAGGTCCATAAGATCCATAAGTCTAAAGAAAAATACCATGATTGCTGCAATAATGCCAAAGATCATATCAGCCACAATGGAGGTGTATGTGCCGGTATATATCTTGGCAAGGACAGGGAACAAGAGGCCATCCCGTGCCATCCTGTATATTACCTGACGTGCAGGGGATATAAAATTTGAGAAAATGCCGGAAAAAGTACAGAGAAATCCAAAAGCTACAACATGGTAGGCAGGGACCCAGCCAATATGGAGAAATGCCTCAGGCAAGGTGGTCCCAGGTTGGAGCTTGTAGTAAGGTACCATAAGTGTAAGTCCCACAGAAACACCAAAATACACCAAAAAGCAGAGAAACAATGAAATCACAATGCCCATTGGAATGGAATGCTGGGGATTCTGGGTTTCTTCAATTGTGGTAACAATAATGGTGAAACCTATAAAAGCATAGAAACAGGTAGCTGATCCACGGAGAATCCCCTTGAAGCCAAAAGGCACAAATCCTCCAGAGCCCAGAGGGCCCAAGCTAGAGGTGTCATTGAGTCTAGCCATCATGTAGTCCTTTTCTGTGAGTGTCCAGTTGTGCAGGTCCCCTTTAATGAAGCCAGAGATGATGAAAAAAATGAGGAACAAAAATTTCATCAATGTGATTACTTTGGTAACCATGAAGAACCCACGAGATCTCAGATCTTGAATTTCTATGAGACACCACAGAAGTACCACAGAAAAGAAGACTACTTTGTCTCCAAGGACTTGAGTAACATGCTGTGAGATGCTCTCATGCAGGGTCTGAGAGATCTGCTTCCCCAACAGGTTGTCAAAAGTTAAGGTCCAAGCCTGAATCACAGTGACTACATAAATAACATAAGAGAGGATGAGGTTCCAGCCAGTGATGAAAGCCCAGAGTTCACCTATAGTGACAAAGGTGTAGAGATATGCAGATCCAGAACAGGGAACCCGGGCACTAAACTCTGCATAGCACAGCCCAGCCAACACAGAAGATAGTCCAGCCACCAAGAAGCAGGTCATGATGGATGGTCCTGCTTGATTGCTGGCTACCTCACCAGCCAGGACATACACTCCCGCACCAATTATGCGGTTTAAACCTATGACCACTAAATCCAGAGTGCTCAGACTTCTGTCAGATTCCAACTTGATCTCTTCTTCCTCCAGTATACATCTGTGTACCAGTTTTAGACCAAATCTGTGAAGAGTCTGGCACAGCATTCTAACTGGAATTGAAGAGAAGTCTAGGACGCTGAGTTATGGCGAGTTGGGTTGGAGCTGCTGAGTTCCTTTGCTCAGGTTTCAAATCTGCTGCTTCTCATTTCATCTGGTATATTCAGTCCCTTCATAATGCCTAAATAAACAATAAATATTTACTGAACAATGTTGTTAATCAAACAGCCAAAGCTTAGAAGTCTCATGTCACTTTTGCAACCCAAATATTACAGAAACTGACACCATGGAAAGACCCTAAATGTCCATTACCTGATGAGTGCATCAAGAAGATGTGGTATATATATACAATGAAGTACTACATGACAATGAGAAAGAATGAAATCTGGCCATTTGTAAGAAAGTGGATGGACCTCGAGGGTGTCATGCTAAGCTGAAATAAGTCAGGCAGAAAAGGACAGATACCATATGTTTACACTCATAGGTCTAACAGGAGAAACTTACCAGAGGACTATAGGGAGGGGAAAGGGGAAAGAAAGCTGGGGAGGGTGAGGGACAAAAATCATGAGACATGAGAGACTATTGAATATTGAAAACGAACTGAGGACTGAAGGGGGGGAGGGGGTGATGGTCATGGAGGGGGGCACTTGTGGGGAGAAGCACTGGGTGTTATATGGAAACCAATTTGATAATAAACTATTATAAATTTAAAAAAGAAAAGAAAAGAAAAAAGAAAAATTAGTGATTGAAGAGAGGGAACATAAAAAATTATTTGAATAGGATAAGGAAAATAAATAATGGGATCTTAAAAAAAATTAACCCCACTTTCTCCATAGAAAAAGAGCCAAATTCCTACCAACATTCTCCATTTTTACATACCCCATGTGTGTAATCCCACTGGGTTCAGCTAACTCATATAGCTTCATGTGCTAATGAAGGTGTAGGACACAAAAGGGCATGAATATATTATGCAATAATTTACATGCAGGATGTGTATGCACAGCTTGAGAATGAGCTATGACACATTAATTCATGGACTAAAGGACCTTGTTGTAATTATAGAACCATTTTTTAAAAATATCATCTAAATTTTAAATAGATATATTAGTCCTCTGGTCTTAAAACCCTTAGGCACAAAATCAGCTAGCCAAGATCAGATGCCACTTTGGCCCCTTTCTTCTCATTCTTCATCTTCCATTTAGCTGTACTGATGGCAAAGAATGTACAGCCCAAACCTTCACTTTACCTACCTAGGCCCACAGGGACACTGTGAAAAGATAGGAAAAGGAAGAAAGGGGCAAGGTCTTTATTGCTATATGCAAGAAAAAGAGTAACATCTTGTCTGGTAAGGAAATACTGGTGAAATGGGTGCAGCAGCCAACCAAAAGTCCATTACTAAGAAGGGAGAAAAGCCAGAAAGGCCATTTTGTGAATTCTGATATTCAGTAAACCTCACCCAAAGCAACCAGGCAAAATTCACTACAGTTTCTATGTCCACAATTATGAGAGTGTAATGGACAGGGAGAAGATAAGTCACTTAGATCAGTAGCTCACAACCCAAACAATTCCTTCTGTTTCCTCCCTCTCTGGGTTCCAGGAGAGAAGGTGAGCTCATTTCTGCAGCCAATCTCTCCTTCCTGACCACACTGTCCTCTATAAACACCCTGCGCCATCTGTGATATCAGCTGCCAGCAGCCTGGAGAATCTGTTCTTATCTGTGAGCTTGTTTTAAATCACTCACTTGTGGGGTGCCTTGGTGGCTCAGTGTGTTAAGCCTCTGGCTTTGTTTCTGCTCAGACCCTGATCTCAGTGTTTCTGAGTTGTATCCCTCCTTTGGGCTCTGCTGTGAGAGAGTGTGGAGCCTGCTTGGAATTCATTCATTCATTCATTCTCTCTCTCTCTCTCAAAAAATTAATAAACTAAAGAAAACCCACTCACTAGTAACTCACTATTAATTTTTCACATGTAATTATTTTTAAATCTCTGAAACCAATGTCTGAATGTTTTCTTAATGAAGGAACACTTCATGTGGTTCTCCTTCACCCTCTTCCCCTGCTGCTATTCAAATGGCCCTCTCCTTATGGGGAGCAAGGTTTTAAATGAACAATTCACAGCAATGCCCCAGAAATGAGTAGTGGAGAACATAGAAACAAAGTCATGCAGACCCCATTCTCCTCACTACACAGGCTTTGGTTTTGAAGGTACTTTAGGAAATGTTATCAGCAAAATTAATGTCTTCCTTACAGATAATCAAAAGAAACCCTGGGGTTACAGGTTGGATCTTCAGTCTACATATCCATCTAGACTCCTTATTTGCCATCCACCAGTTCCAATGTTGTGATTTACTGACTGGCAGGTGAGATAGGTGAGGAGAATCAATTATTTAAATTTTTTTCATGTTTATTCATTTTTGAGAGAGAGAAAGAGAGAGAGAGAGAGAGAGAGAGAGAGAGAGAATGAGAATGAAAAGGAGTGGGGGAGGAGCATAGAAAGCGGGAGATACAGAATCTGAAGCAGGCTCCAGGCTCTAATCTGTCAGCACAGAGCCCAGCAAGGGGCTTGAACCCACTAACTGTGAGATCATGACCTGAGCTGAAGTCAGATGCTTAACCACTGAGCCATCCAGGCTCCCTGTGGAAGAATCAATTCATAACTCTTAGAATATTTCTACCTTATGAATGTGATTGGCATGTCCCTCACACATCCTCAGGCTTTAAACCCTTCAGCGGTTCCCACTGTGTTTCCTGCAATGTCCTTCCTTCCTTCATCATCTGTCCTATGTTTGTTTCTACAGCCTCATCTGCCCAATTCCTGCTCCAGCTGTAAAATCCTACACTCACTTTGTTCTTCTGCCTCTAATGTCCTCTTGTCCGTTCACTTAGCTAACCTCCACTTCTCACTCAGTTCCCAGCTCAGAAGTTACTTCTCCAGAAAGCCTCCCATGACCATTATGCTGCCCCTCCTATGAGTTCTAATAGTGCCTGGGCTTCCCCCATATGCCATTTGTCCTCATGTAGCAAAATTCCAGGACACCTGCCTGTCTCCTCCATTAGACTGTGGGTTAGGTACTCAATAGATAGTTGTAAAAAAAATGTACAAATTGAGAAGAGAAAAACTGAAAGATTGCATAACCCAAGATTCCTATCTACTTGACTTTGAGATACATAATTTGTACCCAAGAAATCTTTATAAACCTGGTTCAGGGAAAAATATAAATGGTATTATCTTTCCTGTAGAAGGCAAGCAAAATGAAAAGTGAAGGGAAAATCAACTAAAAAACCTTGACTGCACATAATCTATGGCAGGTACAAGCCACACAGGGTGGTAAATAGTTTGCCTTTGAGGAAACTTGATTTAAAAGTATCAGAGTTGAGTTATAGGCATCTAATAGACTGCATTCAGTTAAGGAAGCTCTACTTTCTTGAAGGCATCATGCTCAGGTTATATAATCTAGGTAAACTGTCCTAAGGCAGAGGTTCTCACTTCAGGGGACAGAGGGAGGCATAATGAAGACACCTGGGAACAATTTTCAAACTTCATGTCCTCTCCCTGTGGAGATTCTTGTCCACTAGCACTGTACATCCAATGACTGGTCTCAACCACCCCAACTGACAATAAATTGTCCTCAATTTTAAAGCAAAGAGATTATAAAAGCTTCTTTCACAGGAAGAAAGCACAGTTTGGTAGTTAGGTGTAAAGCCTCTGCAGAGAGATGGCTCAATTTCAAATCACAGCCAAATGAAGGGTGACACTAGACAATTAGTTCAAGTCGCAGGGCTTTAGCTTCCACAAAAGTCAAATGAAGATAAGAGTAAATACCTACTAGGGTTTTTATGAAGAGTAACTGAAATGATACCTGTAAAATACTTAGCTCAGTATCTAGTGAACAATATGGACTTAATATAATCTACCTAATATTTAATGTTTAGATTTGATCCAGTAAAAATCAGTTAGTGTTATAAATTTCTAGCCTTAAAATCATCCAATAAATCTTGAGGCTGTTAACTATTCCTAATCAAACAATAAAAACAGATTTACTCCATATCTTTTTTCTTGAAATGTTAAGGGTTCTAATCATACACCCTCAAACATGCTGTTGTTAAACACTAGGGGGTCCCAGGCATTGAAAAATGCAAGGGTCAAATATAATAATCACCATCACCATCGCCATCACCATCATAATCTTTGCCTATGAGTACCTCAGTCAGAAATAATAAAGTTGCTTTATAGACAGAAACTTGGGTATATCTCTGAAACAATATTAGGTAGCACTATGTACATTTATAAAACATTTATGTACATTTATAAAATAGCCAAAAAATGCTGTATGCTTGTCACAGGTACAACACATATGTTAAAAATGTCATGTCATTCTTCTGCTCAAATTCTTCCACTTGTTTCCTCTTTTTTCAGAGTAGAAGAAAAAGTCTGCATTTCCATTGGTCAACAAAGTCCTACAATATTTGTCACTGACCCAGCTACCTCTCAGGCTGTCTCTTTCTCTTCCCATTAATTTTTCTCTAGCTACTGTTCTCCTAACCATTCTGGCCTCCCAACCTACCAGGGAAGACCCTACCTGAAGGTTATTGTACTTGCTGTCCCCTATAACTGCTCCACTTCTACCCCAGATATCCACATGGTTGCTCCCTTCACTGCATTTGGTAGAATAACATGTTTGTAATACAGCCTTCCTTAAGCACCCCATAAAAACTGCATGCTACTTCTAAGCATCCATAAAAGGTACTTTTCTTGGGCCTTTAAGCACTTGCTTAAATACTTATAGTAGTTAAGATACTGTATGTTTTAGTTATTTATTTGTTCATGATTTATTTCACTCCCATAGAAACAGAAAGGTTTGAGGTGGTATCTCAGTGTGGTTTTGAATTGCATTTCCCTGATGATGAGTGATGTTGAGCATCGTTTCATGTGCCTGTAGACCATCTGGATGTCCTCTTTGGGGAAGTGTCTGTTTATGTCTTCTGACCATTTCGTCACTGGGTTATTTGTTTTTTGGGTGTGGAGCTTGGTGAGTTCCCTGTAGACCTTGGACACCAGCCCTTTATCTGATATGTCATTTGCAACTATCTTTTCCCATTCCCTCAGTTGCCTGTTAGTTTTTGCGACTGTTTCCTTTGCAGTGCAGAAGCTTCTTATCTTGATGTGGTCCCAATAGTT